>NW_024728906.1:0-29064 GCF_018991925.1 Homarus americanus | reverse complement strand
GTTGTTTGTCTGTTACTACTGAGGGTCTGTTATTGTTGCGTGTCTGTTACTACTGAGGGTCTGTTATTGTTGTTTGTCTGTTACTACTGAGGGTCTGTTATTGTTGTGTGTCTGTTACTACTGAGGTTCTGTTATTGTTGTTTGTCTGTTACTACTGTGGGTCTGTTATTGTTGCTTGTCTGTTACTACTGAGGGTCTGTTATTGTTGTTTGTCTGTTACTACTGAGGGTCTGTTATTGTTGTTTGTCTGTTACTACTGAGCGTCTGTTATTGTTGTTTGTCTATTACTACTGAGGGTCTGTTATTGTTGTTTGTCTGTTACTACTGAGGGTCTGTTATTGTTGTTTGTCTGTTACTACTGAGGGTCTGTTATTGTTGTTTGTCTGTTACTACTGTGTGTCTGTCATTGTTGCTTGTCTGTTACTACTGAGGGTCTGTTATTGTTGCTTGTCTGTTACTACTGAGGGTCTGTTATTGTTGTTTGTCTGTTACTACTGAGGGTCTGTTATCGTTGTTTGTCTGTTACTACTGAGGGTCTGTTATTGTTGTTTGTCTGTTACTCCTGAGGGCCTGTTATCGTTGTTTGTCTGTTACTACTGCAGGTCTGTTATTGTTGTTTGTCTGTTACTACTGTGTGTCTGTTATTGTTGCTTGTCTGTTACTACTGAGGGTCTGTTAATGTTGCTTGTCTGTTACTACTGAGGGTCTGTTATTGTTGCGTGTCTGTTACTACTGAGGGTCTGTAATTGTTGTTTGTCTGTTACTACTGAGGGTCTGTTATTGTTGTTTGTACTTTACTACTGCAGGTCTGTTATTGTTGCGTGTCTGTTACTACTGACGGTCTGTTATTGTTGTTTGTCTGTTACTACTGTAGGTCTGTCATTGTTGCTTGTCTGTTACAAATGAGGGTCTGTTATTGTTGTTTGTCTGTTACTACTGAGGGTCTGTTATTGTTGCGTGTCTGTTACTACTGAGAGTCTGTTTTTGTTGCGTGTTTGTTACTACTGCAGGTCTGTTATTGTTGCGTGTCTGTTACTACTGCAGGTCTGTTATTGTTGCGTGTCTGTTACTAATGAGGGTCTGTTATTGTTGCGTGTCTGTTACTAATGAGGGTCTGTTATTGTTGTTTGTCTGTTACAATTGAGGGTCTGTTATTGTTGTTGTCTGTTACTACTGTGGGTCTGTTATTGTTGTTTCTCTGTTACTACTGAGGGTCTGTTATTGTTACTTGTCTGTTACTACTGAAGGTCTGTTTTTGTTGTTTGTCTATTACTACTTAGGGTCTGTTATTGTTGCGTGTCTGTTACTACTGAGGGTCTGTTATTGTTGTTTGTCTGTTACTACTGAGGGTCTGATACTGTTGTTTGTCTGTTACTACTGAGGATCTGTTATTGTTGCGTGTCTGTTACTACTGAGGGTCTGTTATTGTTGTTTGTCTGTTACTACTGTGGGTCTTTTATTGTTGCGTGTCTGTTACTACTGAGGGTCTGTTATTGTTGCGTGTCTTTTACTATTGAGGGTCTGTTATTGTTGCGTGTCTGTTAAAACTGAGGGTCTGTTATTGTTGCGTGTCTGTTACTAATGAGGGTCTGTTATTGTTGTTTGTCTGTTACTATTGAGGGTCTGTTATTGTTGTTGTCTGTTACTACTGTGGGTCTGTTATTGTAGTTTGTCTGTTACTACAGAGGGTCTGTTATTGTTGTTTGTCTGTTACTACTGAGGGAGGGTCTGTTATCGTTGTTTGTCTGTTATTGTTGTTTGTCTGTTACTACTGTGTGTCTGTTATTGTTGCGTGTCTGTTACTACTGGGGGTCTGTTATTGTTGCGTGTCTGTTACTATTGAGGGTCTGTTATTGTTGCTTGTCTGTTACTACTGAGGGTCTGTTATTGTTGCTTGTCTGTTACTACTGAGCGTCTGTTATTGTTGTTTCTCTGTTACTACTGAGGGTCTGTTATTGTTGTTTGTCTGTTACTACTGAGGGTCTGTTATTGTTGTTTTTCTGTTACTACTGAGAGTCTGTTATTGTTGTTTGTCTGTTACTACTGCAGGTCTGTTATTGTTGTTTGTCTGTTACTACTGTGGGTCTGTTATTGTTGTTTGTCTGTTACTACTGAGGGTATGTTATCGTTGCTTGTCTGTTACTACTGATGGTTTGTTATTGTTGTTTGTCTGTTACTACTGTGTGTCTGATATTGTTGCGTGTCTGTTACTACTGAGGGTCTGTTATTGTTGTTTGTCTGTTACTACTGAGGGTCTGTTATTGTTGCGTTTCTTTTACTACTGAGGGTCTGTTATTGTTGCGTGTCTGTTACTAATGAGGGTCTGTTATTGTTGTTTGTCTGTTACTACTGAGGTTCTGTTATTGTTGTTGTCTGTTACTACTGAGGGTCTGTTATTGTTGTTTGTCTGTTACTACTAAGGGTCTGTTATCGTTGCTTGTCTGTTACTACCGAGGGTCTGTTATTGTTGCGTATCTGTTACTACTGAGGGTCTGTTATTGTTGCGTGTCTGTTACTATTGCAGGACTGTTATTGTTTCCTGTCTGTTACTACTGCAGGTCTGTTATAGTTGCTTGTCTCTGACTATTGAGGGTCTGTTATAGTTGATTGTCTGTTGCTATTGAGGGTCTGTTATAGTTGATTGTCTGTTGCTACTGAGGGTCTGTTATTGTTGCTTGGCTGTTACTACTGCAGGTCTCTTATTGTTGCGTGTCTGTTACTATTGCAGGTCTGTTATTGTTGCGTGTCTCTTACTACTGAGGGTCTGTTATTGTTGCGTGTCTGTTACTACTGAGGGTCTGTTATTGTTGTTTGTCTGTTACTACTGAGGGTCTGATATTGTTGTTTGTCTGTTACTACTGAGGGTCTGTTATTGTTGAGTGTCTCTTACTACTGAGGGTCTGTTATTGTTGCGTGTCTGTTATTACTGAGGGTCTGATATTGTTGTTGCCCTGTTGCCAACTGCAGGTCTGTTATTGTAGTTTGTCTCTACTACTGAGGGTCTGATATTGTTGTTTGTCTTGCCATTACTGCAGGTCTGTTATTGTTGTTTGTCTGTTACTACTGAGCGTCTGTTATTGTTGCGTGTCTGTTACTACTGAGGGTGTGTTATTGTTGCTTGTCTGTTACTATTGAGGGTCTGTTATTGTTGTTTGTCTGTTACTACTGCAGGTCTGTTATTGTTGCGTGTCTGTTACTACTGAGGGTCTGTTATTGTTGTTTGTCTGTTACTACTGAGGGTCTGTTATTGTTGCTTGTCTGTTACTACTGAGGGTCTGTTATTGTCGCTGGTCTGTTACTACTGCAGGTCTGTTATTGTTGCGTGTATGTTACTACTGCAGGTCTGTTATTGTTGCGTGTCTGTTACTACTGAGGGTCTGTTATTGTTATTTGTCTGTTACTATTGAAGGTCTGTTATTGTTGTTGTCTGTTACTACTGAGGGTCTGTTATTGTAGTTTGTCTGTTACCACAGAGGGTCTGTTATTGTTGTTTGTCTGTTACTACTGAGGAGGGTCTGCTATCGTTTGTCTGTTATTGTTGCTGGTCTGTTACCACTGTGTGTCTGTCATATTGTTGCGTGTCTGTTACTACTGGGGGTCTCTCTTTATTGTTGCGTGTCTGTTACTACTCGAGGGTCTGTTATTGTTGCTTGTCTGTTACTACTGAGAGTCTGTTATTGTTGTTTGTCTGTTACTACTGAGGTCTGTTATTGTTGTTTGTCTGTTACTACTGTGGGTCTGGTAGTGTTGTTTGTCTGTTACTACTGAGGGTCTGTTATTGTTGTTTGTCTGTTACTACTGAGGGTATGTTATCGTTGCTTGTCTGTTACTACTGATGGTCTGTTATTGTAGTTTGTCTGTTACTACTCTGTGTCTGATATTGTTGCGTGTCTGTTACTACTGAGGGTCTGTTATTGTTGTTTGTCTGTTACTACTGAGGGTCTGTTATTGTTGCGAATCTTATACTACTGAGGGTCTGTTACTTTTGCGTGTCTGTTACTACTGAGGGTCTGTTATTGTTGTTTGTCTGTTACTACTAAGGGTCTGTTATCGTTGCTTGCCTGTTACTACTGAGGGTCTGTTATTGTTGCGTATCTGTTACTACTGAGGGTCTGTTATTGTTGCGTGTCTGTTACTATTGCAGGTCTGTTATTGTTTCCTGTCTGTTACTACTGCAGGTCTGTTATAGTTGCTTGTCTCTTACTATTGAGGGTCTGTTATTGTTGTTTATCTGTTACTTCTGCAGGTCTGTTATAGTTGATTGTCTGTTGCTACTGAGGGTCTGTTATTGTTGCGTGGCTGTTACTGCTGCAGGTCTCTTATTGTTGCGTGTCTGTTACTATTGCAGGTCTGTTATTGTTGCGTGTTTGTTACTACTGCAGGTCTGTTATTGTTGCGTGGCTGTTACTACTGAGGGTCTGTTATTGTTGTTTGTCTGTTACTACTGAGGGTCTGTTATTGTTGCGTGTCTGTTACTACTGAGGGTCTGTTATTGTTGTTTGTCTGTTACTACTGAGGGTCTGTTATTGTTGCGTGTCTGCTACTACTGAGAGTCTGTTATTGTTGCGTGTTTGTTACTACTGCAGGTCTGTTATTGTTGTGTGTCTGTTACTACTGAGGGTCTGTTATTGTTGTTTGTCTGTTACTAATGAGGGTCTGTTATTGTTGTTTGTCTGTTACAACTGCAGGTCTGTTATTGTTGTTTGTCTGTTACTACTGAGAGTCTGTTATTGTTGTTTGTCTGTTACTACTGAGGGTCTGTTATTGTTGTTGTCTGTTACTACTGTGGGTCTGTTATTGTTGTTTGTCTGTTACTACTGTGGGCCTGTTAATGTTGTTTGTCTGTTACTACTGTGGGTCTGTTATTGTTGTTTGTCTGTTACTACTGAGGGTCTGTTATCGTTGTTTGTCTGTTATTGTTGTTTGTCTGTTACTACTGTGTGTCTGTTATTGTTGCGTGTCTGTTACTACTGAGGGTCTGTTATTGTTGCGTGTCTGTTACTACTGAGGGTCTGTTATTGTTGCTTGTCTGTTACTACTGAGGGTCTGTTATTGTTGCTTGTCTGTTACTACTGAGCGTCTGTTATTGTTGTTTCTCTGTTACTACTGAGGGTCTGTTATTGTTGTTTGTCTGTTACTACTGAGGGTCTGTTATTGTAGCGTTTCTTTACTACTGAGGGTCTGTTATTGTTGCGTGTCTGTTACTACTGAGGGTCTGTTATTGTTGTTTGTCTGTTACTACTGAGGGTCTGTTATTGTTGTTGTCTGTTACTACTGAGGGTCTGTTATTGTTGTTTGTCTGTTACTACTAAGGGTCTGTTATCGTTGCTTGTCTGTTACTACTGAGGGTCTGTTATTGTTGTTTGTCTGTTACTACTTAGGGTCTGTTATTGTTGTTGGTCTGTTACTACTGAGAGTCTGTTATTGTTGTTTGTCTGTTGCTACTGAGGGTCTGTTATTGTTGCTTGTCTGTTACTACTGTGGGTCTGTTATTGTTGCGAATCTTTTACTACTGAGGGTCTGTTATTGTTGCGTGTCTGTTACTACTGATGGTCTGTTATTGTTGCGTGTCTGTTACTACTGAGGGTCTGTTATTGTTGCGTGTCTGTTACTACTGAGGGTCTGTTATTGTTGCGTGTCTGTTACTACTGAGGGTCTGTTATTGTTGCGTTTCTCTTACTACTGAGGGTCTGTTATTGTAGTTTGTCTGTTACTAAAGAGGGTCTGTTATTGTTGTTTGTCTGTTACTACAGAGGGTCTGTTATCGTTGTTTGTCTGTTATTGTTGTTGTCTGTTACTACTGAGGGTCTGTTATTGTTGCGAATCTTATACTACTGAGGGTCTGTTATTTTGCGTGTCTGTTACTACTGAGGGTCTGTTATTGTTGTTTGTCTGTTACTACTAAGGGTCTGTTATCGTTGCTTGCCTGTTACTACTGAGGGTCTGTTATTGTTGCGTATCTGTTACTACTGAGGGTCTGTTATTGTTGCGTGTCTGTTACTATTGCAGGTCTGTTATTGTTTCCTGTCTGTTACTACTGCAGGTCTGTTATAGTTGCTTGTCTCTTACTATTGAGGGTCTGTTATTGTTGTTTATCTGTTACTTCTGCAGGTCTGTTATAGTTGATTGTCTGTTGCTACTGAGGGTCTGTTATTGTTGCGTGGCTGTTACTGCTGCAGGTCTCTTATTGTTGCGTGTCTGTTACTATTGCAGGTCTGTTATTGTTGCGTGTTTGTTACTACTGCAGGTCTGTTATTGTTGCGTGGCTGTTACTACTGAGGGTCTGTTATTGTTGTTTGTCTGTTACTACTGAGGGTCTGTTATTGTTGCGTGTCTGTTACTACTGAGGGTCTGTTATTGTTGTTTGTCTGTTACTACTGAGGGTCTGTTATTGTTGCGTGTCTGCTACTACTGAGAGTCTGTTATTGTTGCGTGTTTGTTACTACTGCAGGTCTGTTATTGTTGTGTGTCTGTTACTACTGAGGGTCTGTTATTGTTGTTTGTCTGTTACTAATGAGGGTCTGTTATTGTTGTTTGTCTGTTACAACTGCAGGTCTGTTATTGTTGTTTGTCTGTTACTACTGAGAGTCTGTTATTGTTGTTTGTCTGTTACTACTGAGGGTCTGTTATTGTTGTTGTCTGTTACTACTGTGGGTCTGTTATTGTTGTTTGTCTGTTACTACTGTGGGCCTGTTAATGTTGTTTGTCTGTTACTACTGTGGGTCTGTTATTGTTGTTTGTCTGTTACTACTGAGGGTCTGTTATCGTTGTTTGTCTGTTATTGTTGTTTGTCTGTTACTACTGTGTGTCTGTTATTGTTGCGTGTCTGTTACTACTGAGGGTCTGTTATTGTTGCGTGTCTGTTACTACTGAGGGTCTGTTATTGTTGCTTGTCTGTTACTACTGAGGGTCTGTTATTGTTGCTTGTCTGTTACTACTGAGCGTCTGTTATTGTTGTTTCTCTGTTACTACTGAGGGTCTGTTATTGTTGTTTGTCTGTTACTACTGAGGGTCTGTTATTGTAGCCGCTTTTTACTTTACTGAGGGTCTGTTATTGCTGCGTGTCTGTTACTACTGAGGGTCTGTTATTGTTGTTTGTCTGTTACTACTGAGGGTCTGTTATTGTTGTTGTCTGTTACTACTGAGGGTCTGTTATTGTTGTTTGTCTGTTACTACTAAGGGTCTGTTATCGTTGCTTGTCTGTTACTACTGAGGGTCTGTTATTGTTGTTTGTCTGTTACTACTTAGGGTCTGTTATTGTTGTTGGTCTGTTACTACTGAGAGTCTGTTATTGTTGTTTGTCTGTTGCTACTGAGGGTCTGTTATTGTTGCTTGTCTGTTACTACTGTGGGTCTGTTATTGTTGCGAATCTTTTACTACTGAGGGTCTGTTATTGTTGCGTGTCTGTTACTACTGATGGTCTGTTATTGTTGCGTGTCTGTTACTACTGAGGGTCTGTTATTGTTGCGTGTCTGTTACTACTGAGGGTCTGTTATTGTTGCGTGTCTGTTACTACTGAGGGTCTGTTATTGTTGCGTTTCTCTTACTACTGAGGGTCTGTTATTGTAGTTTGTCTGTTACTAAAGAGGGTCTGTTATTGTTGTTTGTCTGTTACTACAGAGGGTCTGTTATCGTTGTTTGTCTGTTATTGTCGTTTGTCTGTTACTACTGTGTGTCTGTTATTGCTGCGTGTCTGTTACTACTGAGGGTCTGTTATTGTTGCGTGTCTGTTACTACTGCGGGTCTGTTATTGTTGCGTGTCTGTTACTACTGAGGGTCTGTTATTGTTGTTTGTCTGTTACTACTGAGGGTCTGTTATTGTTGTTTGTCTGTTACTACTGAGGGTCTGTTATTGTTGTTTGTCTGTTACTACTGTGCGTCTGTTATTGTTGCGTGTTTGTTACTACTGAGGGCCTGTTATTGTTGTTTGTTTGTTACTACTGAGGGTCTGTTATTGTTGATTGTCTGTTACTACTGAGGGTCTGTTATAGTTGTTTTTCTGTTACTACTGAGGGTCTGTTATTGTTGATTGTTTGTTACTACTGAGGGTCTGTTATTGTTGATTGTCTGTTACTACTGAGGGTCTGTTATTGTTGTTTGTCTGTTACTAATGAGGGTCTGTTATTGTTGTTTTTCTGTTACTACTGAGGGTCTGTTATTGTTACTTGTCTGTTACTACTGAGGGTCTGTTATTGTTACTTGTCTGTTACTACTGAGGGTCTGTTATAGTTGTTTTTCTGTTACTACTGAGGGTCTGTTATTGTTGATTGTTCTGTTACTACTGAGGGTCTGTTATTGTTGTTTGTCTGTTACTACTGAGGGTCTGTTATTGTTGTTTGTCTGTTACTACTGAGGGTCTGTTATTGTTTGTCTATTACTACTGAGGGTCTGTTATTGTTACTTGTCTGTTACTACTGAGGGTCTGTTATTGTTGTTTGTCTGTTACTACTGAGGGTCTGTTATTGTTGTTTGTCTGTTACTACTGAGGGTCTGTTATTGTTGTGTGTCTGTTACTACTGAGGTTCTGTTATTGTTGTTTGTCTGTTACTACTGTGGGTCTGTTATTGTTGCTTGTCTGTTACTACTGAGGGTCTGTTATTGTTGTTTGTCTGTTACTACTGAGGGTCTGTTATTGTTGTTTGTCTGTTACTACTGAGCGTCTGTTATTGTTGTTTGTCTATTACTACTGAGGGTCTGTTATTGTTGTTTGTCTGTTACTACTGAGGGTCTGTTATTGTTGTTTGTCTGTTACTACTGAGGGTCTGTTATTGTTGTTTGTCTGTTACTACTGTGGGTCTGTTATTGTTGTTTGTCTGTTACTACTGAGGGTCTGTTATTGTGGTTTGTCTGTTACTACTGAGGGTCTGTTATTGTTGCGTGTCTGTTACTACTGAGGGTCTGTTATTGTTGTTTGTCTGTTACTACTGAGGGTCTGTTATTGTTGTGTGTCTGTTACTACTGAGGGTCTGTTATTGTTGTTTGTCTGTTACTACTGTGGGTCTGTTATTGTTGCTTGTCTGTTACTACTGAGGGTCTGTTAATGTTGCTTGTCTGTTACTACTGAGGGTCTGTTATTGTTGCGTGTCTGTTACTACTGAGGGTCTGTAATTGTTGTTTGTCTGTTACTACTGAGGGTCTGTTATTGTTGTTTGTACTTTACTACTGCAGGTCTGTTATTGTTGCGTGTCTGTTACTACTGACGGTCTGTTATTGTTGTTTGTCTGTTACTACTGTAGGTCTGTCATTGTTGCTTGTCTGTTACAAATGAGGGTCTGTTATTGTTGTTTGTCTGTTACTACTGAGGGTCTGTTATTGTTGCGTGTCTGTTACTACTGAGAGTCTGTTTTTGTTGCGTGTTTGTTACTACTGCAGGTCTGTTATTGTTGCGTGTCTGTTACTACTGCAGGTCTGTTATTGTTGCGTGTCTGTTACTAATGAGGGTCTGTTATTGTTGCGTGTCTGTTACTAATGAGGGTCTGTTATTGTTGTTTGTCTGTTACAATTGAGGGTCTGTTATTGTTGTTGTCTGTTACTACTGTGGGTCTGTTATTGTTGTTTCTCTGTTACTACTGAGGGTCTGTTATTGTTACTTGTCTGTTACTACTGAAGGTCTGTTTTTGTTGTTTGTCTATTACTACTTAGGGTCTGTTATTGTTGCGTGTCTGTTACTACTGAGGGTCTGTTATTGTTGTTTGTCTGTTACTACTGAGGGTCTGATACTGTTGTTTGTCTGTTACTACTGAGGATCTGTTATTGTTGCGTGTCTGTTACTACTGAGGGTCTGTTATTGTTGTTTGTCTGTTACTACTGTGGGTCTTTTATTGTTGCGTGTCTGTTACTACTGAGGGTCTGTTATTGTTGCGTGTCTTTTACTATTGAGGGTCTGTTATTGTTGCGTGTCTGTTAAAACTGAGGGTCTATTATTGTTGCGTGTCTGTTACTAATGAGGGTCTGTTATTGTTGTTTGTCTGTTACTATTGAGGGTCTGTTATTGTTGTTGTCTGTTACTACTGTGGGTCTGTTATTGTAGTTTGTCTGTTACTACAGAGGGTCTGTTATTGTTGTTTGTCTGTTACTACTGAGGGAGGGTCTGTTATCGTTGTTTGTCTGTTATTGTTGTTTGTCTGTTACTACTGTGTGTCTGTTATTGTTGCGTGTCTGTTACTACTGGGGGTCTGTTATTGTTGCGTGTCTGTTACTATTGAGGGTCTGTTATTGTTGCTTGTCTGTTACTACTGAGGGTCTGTTATTGTTGCTTGTCTGTTACTACTGAGGGTCTGTTATTGTTGTTTCTCTGTTACTACTGAGGGTCTGTTATTGTTGTTTGTCTGTTACTACTGGGGGTCTGTTATTGTTGCGTGTCTGTTACTACTGAGGGTCTGTTATTGTTGCTTGTCTGTTACTACTGAGAGTCTGTTATTGTTGTTTGTCTGTTACTACTGTGGGTCTGGTAGTGTTGTTTGTCTGTTACTACTGAGGGTCTGTTATTGTTGTTTGTCTGTTACTACTGAGGGTATGTTATCGTTGCTTGTCTGTTACTACTGATGGTCTGTTATTGTAGTTTGTCTGTTACTACTCTGTGTCTGATATTGTTGCGTGTCTGTTACTACTGAGGGTCTGTTATTGTTGTTTGTCTGTTACTACTGAGGGTCTGTTATTGTTGCGAATCTTATACTACTGAGGGTCTGTTACTTTTGCGTGTCTGTTACTACTGAGGGTCTGTTATTGTTGTTTGTCTGTTACTACTAAGGGTCTGTTATCGTTGCTTGCCTGTTACTACTGAGGGTCTGTTATTGTTGCGTATCTGTTACTACTGAGGGTCTGTTATTGTTGCGTGTCTGTTACTATTGCAGGTCTGTTATTGTTTCCTGTCTGTTACTACTGCAGGTCTGTTATAGTTGCTTGTCTCTTACTATTGAGGGTCTGTTATTGTTGTTTATCTGTGAATTCTGCAGGTCTGTTATAGTTGATTGTCTGTTGCTACTGAGGGTCTGTTATAGTTGATTGTCTGTTGCTACTGAGGGTCTGTTATTGTTGCGTGGCTGTTACTACTGCAGGTCTCTAATTATTGCGTGTCTGTTACTATTGCAGGTCTGTTAATGTTGCGTGTCTCTTACTACTGAGGGTCTGTTATTGTTGCGTGTCTGTTACTACTGAGGGTCTGTTATTGTTGTTTGTCTGTTACTACTGAGGGTCTGATATTGTTGTTTGTCTGTTACTACTGAGGGTCTGTTATTGTTACGTGTCTCTTACTACTGAGGGTCTGTTATTGTTGCGTGTCTGTTACTACTGATGGTCTGTTATTGTTGCGTGTCTGTTACTACTGAGGGTCTGTTATTGTTGTGATGTCTGTTACTACTGAGGTCTGTTGTTGCGTGTCTGTACTACTGAGGGTCTGTTATTGTTGTTTGTCTGTTACTACTGAGGGTCTGATATTGTTGTTTGTCTGTTACTACTGCAGGTCTGTTATTTTTGTTTGTATGTTACTACTGAGGGTCTGTTATTTTTGTTTGTCTGTTACTACTGAGGGTCTGATATTGTTGTTTGTCTGTTACTACTGAGGGTCTGATATTGTTGTTTGTCTGTTACTACTGCAGGTCTGTTATTTTTGTTTGTATGTTACTACTGAGGGTCTGTTATTGTTGTTTGTCTGTTACTACTGAGGGTCTGTTATTGTTGTTTGTCTGTTACTACTGAGGGTCTGTTATTGTTGTTTGTCTGTTACTACTGAGGGTCTGTTATTGTTTTGTCTGTTACTACTGAGGTCTGTTATTGTTGCTTGTCTGTTACTACTGAGGGTCTGTTATTGTTGTTTGTCTGTTACTACTGAGGGTCTGTTATTGTTGTTTGTCTGTTACTACTGAGGGTCTGTTATTGTTGTTTGTCTGTTACTACTGAGGGTCTGTTATTGTTGTTTGTCTGTTACTACTGAGGGTCTGTTATTGTTGTTTGTCTGTTACTACTGAGGGTCTGTTATTGTTGTTTGTCTGTTACTACTGAGGGTCTGTTATCGTTGCTTGTCTGTTAGTACTGAGGGTCTGTTATTGTTGTTTGTCTGTTACTAATGAGGGTCTGTTATCGTTGTTTGTCTCTTACTACTGAGGGTCTGTTATTGTTGTTGTCTGTTACTACTGTGGGGTCTGTTATTGTTGTTTGTCTGTTACTACTGAGTGTCTGTTATTGTTGTTTGTCTGTTACTACTGAGGGTCTGTTATTGTTGTTTGTCTGTTACTACTGAGGGTCTGTTATTGTTGTTTTTCTGTTACTACTGAGGGTCTGTTATTGTTATTTTTCTGTTACTACTGAGGGTCTGTTATTGTTGTTTGTCTGTTACTACTGAGTGTCTGTTATTGTTGTTTGTCTGTTACTACTGAGGGTCTGTTATTGTTGTTTGTCTGTTACTACTGAGGGTCTGTTATTGTTGCGTGTCTGTTACTACTGAGGGTCTGTTATTGTTGCGTGGCTGTTACTACTGCAGGTCTGTTATTGTTGTTTGTCTGTTACTACTGAGGGTCTGTTATTGTTGTTTCTCTGTTGCTACTGAGGGTCTGTTATTGTTGTTTGTCTGTTACTACTGAGGGTCTGTTATTGTTGTTTGTCTGTTACTACTGTGGGTCTGGTATTGTTGTTTGTCTGTTACTACTGAGGGTCTGTTATTGTTGTTTGTCTGTTACTACTGCATGTCTGTTATTGTTGTTTGTCTGTTACTACTGTGGGTCTGGTATTGTTGTTTGTCTGTTACTAATGAGGGTCTGTTATTGTTGTTTGTCTGTTACTACTGAGGGTCTGTTATCGTTGCTTGTCTGTTACCACGAGGGTCTGTTATTGCTTGCGTATTCATGTTTACTGAGGGTCTTGTTGCGTGTCTGTTACTATTGCAGGTCTGTTATTGTTTCCTGTCTGTTACTACTGCAGGTCTCTTATTGTTGCGTGGCTGTTACTACTGAGGGTCTGTTATTGTTGCGTGTCTGTTACTACTGCAGGTCTGTTATTGTTTCCTGTCTGTTACTAATGCAGGTCTGTTATAGTTGCTTGTCTCTTACTATTGAGGGTCTGTTATTGTTGTTTATCTGTTACTTCTGCAGGTCTGTTATAGTTGATTGTCTGTTGCTACTGAGGGTCTGTTATTGTTGCGTGGCTGTTACTATTGCAGGTCTGATATTGTTTCCTGTCTGTTACTCCTGCAGGTCTCTTATTGTTGCGTGTCTGTTACTATTGAGGGTCTGTTATTGTTGTTTATCTGTTACTTCTGCAGGTCTGTTATTGTTTCCTGTCTGTTACTATTGCAGGTCTGTTATAGTTGCTTGTCTCTTACTATTGAGGGTCTGTTATTGTTGCGTGTCTGTTACTATTGCAGGTCTCTTATTGTTGCGTGGCTGTTACTATTGCAGGTCTGTTATAGTTGCTTGTCTGTTGCTACTGAGGGTCTGTTATTGTTGCGTGGCTGTTACTACTGCAGGTCTGTTATTGTTGCGTGTCTGTTACTATTGCAGGTCTCTTATTGTTGCGTGGCTGTTACTACTGAGGGTCTGTTATTGTTGCGTGTCTGTTACTATTGCAGGTCTGTTATTGTTTCCTGTCTGTTACTACTGCAGGTCTGTTATAGTTGCTTGTCTCTTACTATTGAGGGTCTGTTATTGTTGCGTGTCTGTTACTATTGCAGGTCTGTTATTGTTTCCTGTCTGTTACTATTGCAGGTCTGTTATTGTTTCCTGTCTGTTACTACTGCAGGTCTGTTATAGTTGATTGTCTGTTGCTACTGAGGGTCTGTTATTGTTGCGTGGCTGTTACTACTGAGGGTCTGTTATTGTTGTTTGTCTGTTGCTACTGAGGGTCTGTTATTGTTGTTTGGCTGTTACTGCTGAGGGTCTGTTATTGTTGTTTGTCTGTTACTACTGAGGGTCTGTTATTGTTGCGTGTCTGTGTGTGTACTACTGAGGGTCTGTTATTGTTGTTTGTCTGTTACTGCAGGTCTCTTATTGTTGCGTGTCTGTTCATCCTGCAGGTCTGTTATTGTTGCGTGTCTGTTACTACTACTGAGGTCTGTTATTGTTGTTTGTCTGTTACTACTGAGTGTCTGTTATTGTTGTTTGTCTGTTACTACTGAGGGTCTGTTATTGTTGTTTGTCTGTTACTACTGAGGGTCTGTTTTTGTTGTTTTTCTGTTACTACTGAGGGTCTGTTATTGTTGTTTGTCTGTTATTACTGAGGGTCTGTTATTGTTGTTTGTCTGTTACTGTTGAGGGTCTGTTATTGTTGTTTGTCTGTTACTACTGAGGGTCTGTTATTGTTGTTTGTCTGTTACTACTGCAGGTCTGTTATTGTTATTTTCCTGTTACTACTGAGGGTCTGTTATTGTTGTTTGTCTGTTACTACTGAGGTTCTGTTATTGTTGTTTGTCTGTTACTACTGAGGTTCTGTTATTGTTGTTTGTCTGTTACTACTGAGGGTCTGTTATTGTTGCGTGTCTATTACTACTGCAGGTCTGTTATTGTTATTTTTCTGTTACTACTGAGGGTCTGTTATTGTTGTTTGTCTGTTACTACTGAGGGTCTGTTATGTTGTTTGTCTGTTACTAATGTGGGTCTGTTATTGTTGTTTGTCTGTTACTACTGAGGGTCTGTTATTGTTGTGTATCTGTTACTACTGCATGTCTGTTATTGTTCTTTGTCTGTTACTACTGTGGGTCTGGTATTGTTGTTTGTCTGTTACTACTGCAGGTCTGTTATCGTTGCTTGTCTGTTACTACTGAGGGTCTGTTATTGTTGTTTGCCTGTTACTACTGAGGGTCTGTTATTGTTGTTTGTCTGTTACTACTGAGGGTCTGTTATTGTTGTTTGTCTGTTACTACTGAGGGTCTGTTATTGTTGCGTGTTTGTTACTACTGTGGGTCTGTTATTGTTGATTGTCTGTTACTACTGAGGGTCTGTTATTGTTGTTTGTCTGTTACTAATGAGGGTCTGTTATAGTTGTTTTTCTGTTACTACTGAGGGTCTGTTATTGTTGTTTGTCTGTTACTACTGAGGGTCTGTTATTGTTGCGTGTTTGTTACTACTGTGGGTCTGTTATTGTTGTTTGTCTGTTACTACTGTGGGTCTGTTATTGTTGTTTGTCTGTTACTACTGCAGGTCTGTTGTGTTTTGTTTGTCTGTTACTACTGGGGTCTGTTATTGTTGCGTGTCTGTTACTAATGGTCTGTTATTGTTGTTTGTCTGTTACTACTGAGGGTCTGTTATTGTTGTTGTCTGTTACTACTGTGGGTCTGTTATTGTTGTTTGTCTGTTACTACTGAGGGTCTGTTATTGTTACTTGTCTGTTACTAATGAGGGTCTGTTATTGTTGTTTGTTTGTTACTACTGAGGGTCTGTTATTTTTGTTTGTATGTTACTACTGAGGGTCTGTTATTGTTGTTTGTCTGTTACTACTGAGGGTCTGTTATTGTTGCATATCTGTTACTACTGAGGGTCTGTTATCGTTGTTTGTCTGTTACTACTGAGGGTCTGTTATTGTTGCGTATCTGTTACTACTGAGGGTCTGTTATTGTTGCGTGTCTGTTACTATTGCAGGTCTGTTATTGTTTCCTGTCTGTTACTACTGCAGGTCTGTTATAGTTGCTTGTCTGTTACTATTTAGGGTCTGTTATTGTTGTTTATCTGTTACTTCTGCAGGTCTGTTATAGTTGATTGTCTGTTGCTACTGAGGGTCTGTTATTGTTGCGTGTCTGTTACTATTGCAGGTCTGTTATTGTTGCGTGTCTGTTACTACTGCAGGTCTGTTATTGTTGGTTGGGTGTCTGTTACTACTGAGGGTCTGTTATTGTTGTTTGTCTGTTACTACTGAGGGTCTCTTTATTGTTGCGTGTCTGTTACTACTGCAGGTCTGTTATTGTTGTTTGTCTGTTACTACTGAGGGTCTCTTATTGTTGCGTGTCTATTACTACTGCAGGTCTGTTATCGTTGCTTTTGTCTGTTACCAATACTGAGGGTCTGTTGGTTGTTGGCATTCGTTACTACTGAGGGTCTGTTATTGTTGCGTGTCTGTTACTAGCCAGAGGTCTGTTATTGTTTCCTGTCTGTTACTACTGCAGGTCTGTTATAGTTGCTTGTCTGTTACTATTTAGGGTCTGTTATTGTTGTTTATCTGTTACTTCTGCAGGTCTGTTATAGTTGATTGTCTGTTGCTACTGAGGGTCTGTTATTGTTGCGTGTCTGTTACTATTGCAGGTCTGTTATTGTTGCGTGTCTGTTACTACTGCAGGTCTGTTATTGTTGGGTGTCTGTTACTACTGAGGGTCTGTTATTGTTGGTTGTCTGTTACTACTGAGGGTCTGTTATTGTTGCGTGTCTGTTACTACTACAGGTCTGTTATTATTGTTTGTCTGTTACTACTAAGGGTCTGTTATTGTTGCGTGTCTGTTACTACTGAGGGTCTGTTATTGTTGTTTGTTTGTTACTACTGAGGGTCTGTTATTGTTGTTTGTCTGTTACTACTGAGGGTCTGTTATTGTTGCGTGTCTGTTACTAATGAGGGTCTTTATATTAAGCGTTAGTTTTGTCTGTTACGCTTTAAGGGTCTTGTTATTGCTTGGTGCGTCTGTTACTACTGGAGGGTTCTCGTTATTGTTGTTTGTCTGTTACTACTCGAGGGTCTGTTATTGTTGTTTGTCTGTTACTACTGAGGGCCTTTATTGTTGCGTGTCTGTTAATACTTCGAGGGTCTGTTATCGTTGATTGTCTGTTGTTACCGAGGGTCTGTTATTGTTGTTTGTCTGTTACTACTGTGTCTGTTATTGTTGCGGCCTGTTACTTACTGAGGTCTGTTAGTTGTTGTTTTGCCCCCAGCAATACTGAGGGTCTGTTATTGTTATAGTTTTCTTTTTACTACTGAGTGGTCTGTTATTGCCGTTTGTCTGTTACTACCGAGGTTCGTTATTATGTTTGGTTTGTTACCACTGAGTGGTCTGTTATTGTTGTTTGTCTGTTACTACTGAGGTTCTGTTATTGTTGTTGTCTGTTTCTACTGAGGATCTGTTATTGTTGTTTGTCTGTTACTACTGAGGGTCTGTTATCGTTGTTTGTCTGTTACTACTGAGGATCTGTTATTGTTGTTTGTCTGTTACTACTGAGGGTCTGTTTTCGTTGCTTGTCTGTTACTACTGAGGGTCTGTTATCGTTGTTTGTCTGTTACTACTGACGGTCTGTTATTGTTGTTTGTCTGTTACTACTGTGTGTCTGTTATTGTTACGTGTCTGTTACTACTGAGGGTCTGTTATTGTTGTTTGTCTGTTACTACTGTAGGTATGTTATTGTTGCGTGTCTGTTACTACTGCCGGTCTGTTATTGCTGTTTGTCTGTTACTACTGTAGGTCTGTCATTGTTGCTTGTCTGTTACAAAAGAGGGACTGTTATTGTTGCTTGTTTGTTACTACTGCAGGTCTGATATTGTTGCGTGTCTGTTACTACTGCAGGTCTGTTATTGTTGCGTGTCTGTTACTACTGAGGATCTGTTATTGTTGCGTGTCTGTTACTACTGAGGGTCTGTTATTGTTACTTGTCTGTTACTACTGAGGGTCTGTTATTGTTGTTTGTCTGTTACTACTGAGGGTCTGTTATTGTTGCGTGTCTGTTACTACTGAGGGTCTGGTATTGTTGTTTGTCTGTTACTACTGTGTGTCTGTTATTGTTGTATGTCTGTTACTACTGAGGGTCTGTTATTGTTGTTTGTCTGTTACTACTGAAGGTCTGTTATTGTTGTTTGTCTGTTACTACTGAGGGTCTGTTATTTTTGCTTGTCTGTTACTACCGCAGGTCTGTCATTGTTGCTTGTCTGTTACGACTGAGGGTCTGTTATTGTTGCTTGTCTGTTACTACTGAGGGTCTGTTATTGTTGCTTGTCTGTTACTTAATGAGGTCTGTTATCGTTGTTTGTCTCTACTACTGGTGAGCCTGTTATTACACATATTCGTTACTAATGAGGGTCTGTTATCGTTGTTTGTCTCTTACTACTGAGGGTCTGTTATTGTTGTTGTCTGTTACTACTGAGGGTCTGTTATTGTTGTTTTTCTGTTACTACTGAGGGTCTGTTATTGTTGTTTGTCTGTTACTACTGAGGGTCTGTTATTGTTGTTTGTCTGTTACTACTGAGGGTCTTTTATTGTTGTTTGTCTGTTACTACTGAGGGTCTGTTATTGTTGTTTGTCTGTTACTACTGAGGGTCTGTTATTGTTGTTTGTCTGTTACGTTTTCGAGGGTCTGTTATTGTTGTTTGTCTGTTACTACTGAGGGTCTTGTTACGTTTGTCTGTTACTACTGCAGGTCTGTTATTGTTATTTTTCTGTTAATACTGAGGGTCTGTTATTGTTGTTTGTCTGTTACTACTGAGGTTCTGTTATTGTTACTTGTCTGTTACTACTGAGGGTCTGTTATTGTTACTTGTCTGTTACTACTGAGGGTCTGTTATTGTTACTTGTCTGTTACTACTGAGGGTCTGTTATTGTTATTTTTCTGTTACTACTGAGGGTCTGTTATTGTTGTTTGTCTGTTACTACTGAGGTTCTGTTTTTGTTGTTTGTCTGTTACTACTGTGGGTCTGTTATTGTTATTTTTCTGTTACTACTGAGGGTCTGTTATTGTTGTTTGTCTGTTACTACTGAGGGTCTGTTATTGTTGTTTGTCTGTTACTACTGAGGGTCTGTTATTGTTGTTTGTCTGTTACTACTGAGGGTCTGTTATTGTTGTTTGTCTGTTACTACTGAGGGTGTGTTATTGTTGTTTGTCTGTTACTACTGCAGGTCTGTTATTGTTATTTTTCTGTTACTACTGAGGGTCTGTTATTGTTGTTTGTCTGTTACTACTGAGGTTCTGTTATTGTTACTTGTCTGTTACTACTGAGGGTCTGTTATTGTTACTTGTCTGTTACTACTGAGGGTCTGTTATTGTTACTTGTCTGTTACTACTGAGGGTCTGTTATTGTTATTTTTCTGTTACTACTGAGGGTCTGTTATTGTTATTGTTGTTTGTCTGTTACTACTGAGGTTCTGTTATTGTTGTTTGTCTGTTACTACTGAGGGTCTGTTATTGTTACTTGTCTGTTACTACTAAGGGTCTGTTATTGTTGTTTGTCTGTTACTACTGAGGGTCTGTTATTGTTGCGTGTTTGTTACTACTGAGGGTCTGTTATTGTTGATTGTCTGTTACTACTGAGGGACTGTTATTGTTGTTTGTCTGTTACTAATGAGGATCTGTTATTGTTACTTGTCTGTTACTACTGAGGGTCTGTTATTGTTACTTGTCTGTTACTACTAGGGGTCTGTTATTGTTATTTTCTGTTACTGAGGTCTGTTATTGTTGTTTGTCTCGGCCCACTACTGCAGGTCTGATATTGTTGCGTGTCTGTTACTACTGCAGGTCTGTTATTGTTGCGTGTCTGTTACTACTGAGGGTCTGTTATTGTTGCGTGTCTGTTACTACTGAGGGTCTGTTAGTGTTACTTGTCTGTTACTACTGAGGGTCTGTTATTGTTGTTTGTCTGTTACTACTGAGGGTCTGTTATTGTTGCGTGTCTGTTACTACTGAGGGTCTGTTATTGTTACTTGTCTCTTACTACTGAGGGTCTGTTATTGTTGTTTGTCTGTTACTACTGAGGGTCTGTTATTGTTGTTTGTCTGTTACTACTGAGGGTCTGTTATTGTTGTTTGTCTGTTACTACTGAGGTTCTGTTATTGTTGTTTGTCTGTTACTACTGAGGGTCTGTTATTGTTACTTGTCTGTTACTAATGAGGGTCTGTTATTGTTGCGTGTTTGTTACTACTGAGGGTCTGTTATTGTTGATTGTCTGTTACTACTGAGGGTCTGTTATTGTTCTTTGTCTGTTACTAATGAGAGTCTGTTATAGTTGTTTTTCTGTTACTACTGAGGGTGTGTTATTGTTGTTTGTCTGTTACTACTGAGGTTCTGTTATTGTTACTTGTCTGTTACTACTGAGGGTCTGTTATTGTTACTTGTCTGTTACTACTGAGGGTCTGTTATTATTATTTTTCTGTTACTACTGAGGGTCTGTTATTGTTGTTTGGCTGTTACTAATGAGGTTCTGTTATTGTTGTTTGTCTGTTACTACTGAGGGATTGTTATTGTTACTTGTCTGTTACTACTGAGGGTCTGTTATTGTTACTTGTCTGTTACTACTGAGGGTCTGTTATTGTTATTTTTCTGTTACTACTGTGGGTCTGTTATTGTTGTTTGTCTGTTACTACTGAGGGTCTGTTATTGTTGTTTGTCTGTTACTAATGAGGTCTGTTATTGTTTGTCTATTACTACTGAGGGTCTGTGCCCCAATGACTTGTCTGTTACTGCGAGGTCTGTTATTGTTGTTTGTCTGTTACTACTGAGTGTCTGTTATTGTTGTTTGTCTGTTACTACTGAGGGTCTGTTATTGTTGTTTGTCTGTTACTACTGAGGGTCTGTTTTTGTTGTTTTTCTGTTACTACTGAGGGTCTGTTATTGTTGTTTGTCTGTTATTACTGAGGGTCTGTTATTGTTGTTTGTCTGTTACTGTTGAGGGTCTGTTATTGTTGTTTGTCTGTTACTACTGAGGGTCTGTTATTGTTGTTTGTCTGTTACTACTGCAGGTCTGTTATTGTTATTTTCCTGTTACTACTGAGGGTCTGTTATTGTTGTTTGTCTGTTACTACTGAGGTTCTGTTATTGTTGTTTGTCTGTTACTACTGAGGTTCTGTTATTGTTGTTTGTCTGTTACTACTGAGGGTCTGTTATTGTTGCGTGTCTATTACTACTGCAGGTCTGTTATTGTTATTTTTCTGTTACTACTGAGGGTCTGTTATTGTTGTTTGTCTGTTACTACTGAGGGTCTGTTATGTTGTTTGTCTGTTACTAATGTGGGTCTGTTATTGTTGTTTGTCTGTTACTACTGTGTGTCTATTATTGTTGCGTGTCTGATACTACTGAGGGTCTGTTATTGTTGTTTGTCTGTTACTACTGAGGGTCTGTTATTGTTGCGTTTCTTTTACTACTGAGGGTCTGTTATTGTTGCGTTTCTGTTACTACTGAGGGTCTGTTATTGTTGTTTGCCTGTTACTACTGAGGGTCTGTTATCGTTGCTTGTCTGTTACTACTGAGGGTCTGTTATAGTTGCTTGTCTGTTACTACTGCAGGTCTGTTATCGTTGCTTGTCTGTTACTACTGAGGGTCTGTTATTGTTGTTTGGCTGTTACTACTGAGGGTCTGGTATTGTTGTTTGTCTGTTACTACTGAGGGTCTGTTATTGTTGCGTGTCTGTTACTGCTGAGGGTCTGTTATTGTTGCGTGTCTGTTACTACTACAGGTCTGTTATTGTTGCGTGTCTGTTACTACTGAGCGTCTTTTATTGTTGTTTGTCTGTTACTACTGAGGGTCTGTTATTGTTGCTTGTCTGTTACTACTGAGGGTCTGTTATTGTTGTTTGTCTGTTACTACTGAGGGTCTGTTATTGTTGTTTGTCTGTTACTACTGAGAGTCTGTTATTGTTGTTTGTCTGTTACTACTGCAGGTCTGTTTAGTTGCTTGTCTGTTACTACTGATGGTCTGTTATTGTTGTTTGTCAGTTACTACTGTGTGTCTATTATTGTTGCGTGTCTGATACTACTGAGGGTCTGTTATTGTTGTTTGTCTGTTACTACTGAGGATCTGTTATTGTTGCGTTTCTTTTAATACTGAGGGTCTGTTATTGTTGCGTTTCTGTTACTACTGAGGGTCTGTTATTGTTGTTTGCCTGTTACTACTGAGGGTCTGTTATCGTTGCTTGTCTGTTACTAGTGAGGGTCTGTTATAGTTGCTTGTCTGTTACTACTGCAGGTCTGTTATCGTTGCTTGTCTGTTACTACTGAGGGTCTGTTATTGTTGTTTGTCTGTTACTACTGAGGGTCTGTTATTGTTGTTTGTCTGTTACTACTGAGGGTCTGTTATTGTTGCGTGTCTGTTACTATTGCAGGTCTGTTATTGTTTCCTGTCTGTTACTAATGCAGGTCTGTTATAGTTGCTTGTCTGTTACTATTGAGGGTCTGTTATTGTTGTTTATCTGTTACTACTGAGGGTCTGTTATAGTTGCTTGTCTCTTACTATTGAGGGTCTGTTATTGTTGTTTATCTGTTACTACTGAGGGTCTGTTATTGTTGTTTATCTGTTACTACTGAGGGTCTGTTATTGTTGTTTATCTGTTACTTCTGCAGGTCTGTTATAGTTGCTTGTCTCTTACTATTGAGGGTCTGTTATTGTTGTTTGGCTGTTACTATTGAGAGTCTGTTATTGTTGTTTGGCTGTTACTACTGAGGGTCTGTTATTGTTGTTTAACTGTTACTTCTGCAGGTCTGTTATAGTTGATTGTCTGTTGCTACTGAGGGTCTGTTATTGTTGTTTGGCTGTTACTATTGAGAGTCTGTTATTGTTGTTTGGCTGTTACTACTGAGGGTCTGTTATTGTTGCGTATCTGTTACTACTGCAGGTCTGTTATAGTTGATTGTCTGTTGCTACTGAGGGTCTGTTATTGTTGCGTATCTGTTACTACTGCAGGTCTGTTATTGTTGTTTGGCTGTTACTACTGAGAGTCTGTTATTGTTGTTTGGCTGTTACTACTGAGAGTCTGTTATTGTTGTTTGGCTGTTACTACTGAGGGTCTGTTATTGTTGTTTGGCTGTTACTACTGAGGGTCTGTTATTGTTGTTTGGCTGTTACTACTGAGGGTCTGTTATTGTTGCGTGTCTGTTACTACTGCAGGTCTCTTATTGTTGCGTGTCTGTTACTACTGCAGGTCTGTTATTGTTTCCTATCTGTTACTTCTGCAGGTCTGTTATTGTTGCGTGTCTGTTACTATTGCAGGTCTGTTATTGTTTCCTATCTGTCACTATTGCAGGTCTGTTATTGTTGCGTGTCTGTTACTCCTGAGGGTCTGTTATTGTTGTTTGTCTGTTACTACTGAGGGTCTGTTATTGTTGTTTGGCTGTTACTACTGTGGGGCTGTTATTGTTGTTTCTCTGTTACTACTGAGGGTCTGTTATTGTTACTTGTCTGTTACTACTAAAGGTCTGTTATTGTTGTTTGTCTGTTACTACTGAGGGTCTGTTATTGTTGCGTATCTGTTACTACTGAGGGTCTGTTATTGTTGCGTGTCTGTTAATATTGCAGGTCTGTTATTGTTTCCTGTCTGTTACTACTGCAGGTTTGTTATAGTTGAGTGTCTGTTGCTACTGAGGGTCTGTTATTGTTGTTTGGCTGTTACTGCTGATGGTCTGTTATTGTTGTTTGTCTGTTACTACTGCAGGTCTCTTATTGTTGCGTGTCTGTTCCTTCTGCAGGTCTGTTATTGTTGCGTGTCTGTTACTACTGAGGGTCTATTATTGTTGATTGTCTGTTACTACTGAGGGTCTGTTATTGTTGTTTGTCTGTTACTACTGAGGGTCTGTTATTGTTGTTTGTCTGTTACTACTGAGGGTCTGTTATTGTTGTTTGTCTGTGACTATCTGTTACTAGTCTGTTATTGTTGTTGTCTGTTACTACTGTGGGTCTGTTATTGTTGTTTGTCTGTTACTACTGAGGGTCTGTTATTGTTACTTGTCTGTTACTACTGAGGGTCTGTTATTGTTGTTTGTCTGTTACTACTGAGGGTCTGTTATTGTTGTTTTTCTGTTACTACTGAGGGTCTGTTATTGTTGTTTGTCTGTTACTACTGAGGGTCTGTTATTGTTGTTTGTCTGTTACTACTGTGGGTCTGTTATTGTTGTTTGTCTGTTACTGCTGAGGGTCTGTTATTGTTGCGTGTCTGTTACTACTGATGGTCTGTTATTGTTGTTTGTCTGTTACTACTGAGGGTCTGAGGGTCTGTTATTGTTGTTTGGCTGTTACTAATGAGGTTCTGTTATTGTTGTTTGTCTGTTACTACTGAGGGATTGTTATTGTTACTTGTCTGTTACTACTGAGGGTCTGTTATTGTTACTTGTCTGTTACTACTGAGGGTCTGTTATTGTTATTTTTCTGTTACTACTGTGGGTCTGTTATTGTTGTTTGTCTGTTACTACTGAGGGTCTGTTATTGTTGTTTGTCTGTTACTACTGAGGGTCTGTTATTGTTGTTTGTCTGTTACTACTGAGGGTCTCTTATTGTTGCGTGTCTGTTACTACTGCAGGTCTGTTATTGTTGCGTGTCTGTTACTACTGAGGGCCTGTTATTGTTGTTTGTCTGTTACTACTGAGGGTCTGTTATTGTTGCGTGTCTGTTACTACTACAGGTCTGTTATTGTTGCGTGTCTGTTATTACTGAGCGTCTTTTATTGTTGTTTGTCTGTTACTACTGAGGGTCTGTTATTGTTGCTTGTCTGTTACTACTGAGGGTCTGTTATTGTTGTTTGTCTGTTACTACTGAGGGTCTGTTATTGTTGTTTGTCTGTTACTACTGAGAGTCTGTTATTGTTGTTTGTCTGTTACTACTGCAGGTCTGTTTAGTTGCTTGTTTGTTACTACTGATGGTCTGTTATTGTTGTTTGTCTGTTACTACTGAGGGTCTGTTATTGTTGTTTGTCTGTTACTACTGAGAGTCTGTTATTGTTGTTTGTCTGTTACTACTGCAGTTCTGTTGAGTTGCTTGTCTGTTACTACTGTGTGTCTATTATTGTTGCGTGTCTGTTACTACTGAGGGTCTGTTATTGTTGTTTGTCTGTTACTACTGAGGGTCTGTTATTGTTGTTTGTCTGTTACTACTGAGGGTCTGTTATTGTTGCGTGTCTGTTACTACTGAGAGTCTGTTATTGTTGTTTGTCTGTTACTACTGAGGGTCTGTTATTGTTGTTTGTCTGTTACTACTGTAGGTCTGTCATTGTTGCTTGTCTGTTACTACTGAGGGTCTGTTATTGTTGCGTGACTGTTACTACTGAGGGTCTGTTATTGTTGTTTGTCTGTTACTACTGAGGGTCTGTTATTGTTGTTTGTCTGTTACTACTGAGGGTCTGTTATTGTTGCTTGTCTGTTACTACTGCAGGTCTGTTATTGTTGCGTGTCTGTTACTACTGCAGGTCTGTTAGGTTGTTGCGTGTCTGTTAATACTTCGCAGGGTTGTTATTGTTGTTGTCTGTTACTACTGTGGGTCTGTTATTGTAGTTTGTCTGTTATTGTTGTTTGTCTGTTATTGTTGTTTGCCTGTTACTACTGCGTGTCTGTTATTGTTGTTTGTCTGTTATTGTTGTTTGTCTGTTACTACTGTGGGTCTGTTATTGTAGTTTGTCTGTTATTGTTGTTTGTCTGTTACTACTGTGTGTCTGTTATTGTAGTTTGTCTGTTATTGTTGTTTGTCTGTTACTACTGTGGGTCTGTTATTGTAGTTTGTCTGTTACTACTGTGTGTCTGTTATTGTTGTTTGTCTGTTACTACTGAGGGTCTGTTATCGTTGTTGTCTGTTACTACTGTGGGTCCGTTATCGTTGTTTGTCTGTTATTGTTGTTTGTCTGTTACTACTGTGTGTCTGTTATTGTTGCGTGTCTGTTACTACTGGGGGTCTGTTATTGTTGCGTGTCTGTTACTACTGAGGGTCTGTTATTGTTGCTTGTCTGTTACTACTGAGGGTCTGTTATTGTTGTTTGTCTGTTACTAATGAGGGTCTGTTATCGTTGTTTGTCTCTTACTACTGAGAGTCTGTTATTGTTGTTGTCTGTTACTACTGTGGGTCTGTTATTGTTGTTTGTCTGTTACTACTGAGGGTCTGTTATTGTTGTTTGTCTGTTACTACTGAGGGTCTGTTATTGTTGTTTGTCTGTTACTACTGAGGGTCTGTTATTGTTGTTTTTCTGTTACTACTGAGGGTCTGTTATTGTTGTTTGTCTGTTACTACTGAGGGTCTGTTATTGTTGTTTGTCTGTTACTACTGTGGGTCTGTTATTGTTGTTTGTCTGTTACTGCTGAGGGTCTGTTATTGTTGCGTGTCTGTTACTACTGATGGTCTGTTATTGTTGTTTGTCTGTTACTACTGAGGGTCTGTTATCGTTGTTTGTCTGTTACTACTGAGGGTCTGTTATTGTTGTTTGTCTGTTACTACTGAGGGTCTGTTATTGTTGCGTGTCTGTTACTACTGAGAGTCTGTTATTGTTGTTTGTCTGTTACTACTGTAGGTATGTTATTGTTGCGTGTCTGTTACTACTGACGGTCTGTTATTGCTGTTTGTCTGTTACTACTGTAGGTCTGTCATTGTTGCTTGTCTGTTAACTTTGAGGGACTGTTATTGTTGCTTGTCTGTTACTACTGCAGGTCTGATATTGTTGCGTGTCTGTCATTACTGCAGGTCTGTTATTGTTGCGTGTCTGTTACTACTGAGGATCTGTTATTGTTGCGTGTCTGTTACTACTGAGGGTCTGTTATTGTTACTTGTCTCTTACTACTAAGGGTCTGTTATTGTTGTTTGTCGGTTACTACTGAGGGTCTGTTATTGTTGTTTGTCTGTTACTACTGTGTGTCTGTTATTGTTGCGTGTCTGTTACTACTGCAGGTATGTTATTGTTATTTTTCTGTTACTACTGAGGGTCTGTTATTGCTGTTTGTCCGTTACTACTGAGGTCCTGTTATTGCTACTTGTCCGTTACTACTGAGGGTCTGTTATTGTTACTTGTCTGTTACTACTGAGGGTCCGTTAGTTAATTTTGTCCGTTTCACTGAGGGTCTGTTATTGTTATTTTTCTGTTACTACTGAGGGTCTGTTATTGTTGTTTGTCTGTTACTACTGAGGTTCTGTTATTGTTGTTTGTCTGTTACTACTGAGGGTCTGTTATTGTTACTTGTCTGTTACTACTAAGGGTCTGTTATTGTTGTTTGTCTGTTACTACTGAGGGTCTGTTATTGTTGCGTGTTTGTTACTACTGAGGGTCTGTTATTGTTGATTGTCTGTTACTACTGAGGGACTGTTATTGTTGTTTGTCTGTTACTAATGAGGATCTGTTATTGTTACTTGTCTGTTACTACTGAGGGTCTGTTATTGTCTGTTACTAATACTGAGGGTCTGTTATTGTTATTTTTCTGTTACTACTGAGGGTCTGTTATTGTTGTTTGTCTGTTACTACTGAGGTCTATATATTGTTGTTTGTCTGTTACTACTGAGGGTCTGTTATATAGTTGGTTTTTCTGTTACTACTGTGGGTCTGCTATTGTTGCGTGTTTGTTACTACTGAGGGTCTGTTATTGTTGTTTGTCTGTCAATACTACTGCAGGTCTGTTATATAGTTGTTTTCTTGTTACTACTGAGGGTCTGTTATTGTTAGTGTGTTTGTTACTACTGGAGGGTCTGTTAGTGTTACTTGTCTGCTCATTACTGAGGGTCTCGTTATTGTTACTATCTGTTACTACTGAGGGTCTGTTATTGTTATTTTTCTGTTACTACTGAGTGGGTCTGTTATTGTTGTTTGTCTGTTACTACTGAGGTTCTGTTATTGTTGTTTGTCTGTTACTACTGAGGGTCTGTTATTGTTACTTGTCTGTTACTAATGAGGGTCTGTTATTGTTGCGTGTTTGTTACTACTGAGGGTCTGTTATTGTTGATTGTCTGTTACTACTGAGGGTCTGTTATTGTTCTTTGTCTGTTACTAATGAGAGTCTGTTATAGTTGTTTTTCTGTTACTACTGAGGGTGTGTTATTGTTGTTTGTCTGTTACTACTGAGGTTCTGTTATTGTTACTTGTCTGTTACTACTGAGGGTCTGTTATTGTTACTTGTCTGTTACTACTGAGGGTCTGTTATTATTATTTTTCTGTTACTACTGAGGGTCTGTTATTGTTGTTTGGCTGTTACTAATGAGGTTCTGTTATTGTTGTTTGTCTGTTACTACTGAGGGATTGTTATTGTTACTTGTCTGTTACTACTGAGGGTCTGTTATTGTTACTTGTCTGTTACTACTGAGGGTCTGTTATTGTTATTTTTCTGTTACTACTGTGGGTCTGTTATTGTTGTTTGTCTGTTACTACTGAGGGTCTGTTATTGTTGTTTGTCTGTTACTACTGCAGGTCTGTTATTGTTATTTTTCTGTTACTACTGAGGGTCTGTTATTGTTGTTTGTCTGTTACTACTGAGGTTCTGTTATTGTTGTTTGTCTGTTACTACTGAGGGTCTGTTATTGTTACTTGTCTGTTACTAATGAGGGTCTGTTATTGTTGCGTGTTTGTTACTACTGAGGGTCTGTTATTGTTGTTTGTCTGTTACTACTGAGGGTCTGTTATTGTTGTTTGTTTGTTACTACTGAGGGTCTGTTATTGTTGTTTGTCTGTTTTACTGAGGTTCTGTTATTGTTGTTTGTCTGTTACTACCGAGGGTCTTCGTTGCCGTTGTTTGTCTGTTACTACTGCAGGTCTGTTATTGTTATTTTTCTGTTACTACTGAGGGTCTGTTATTGTTGTTTGTCTGTTACTACTGAGGTTCTGTTATTGTTGTTTGTCTGTTACTACTGAGGTTCTGTTATTGTTGTTTGTCTGTTACTACTGAGGGTCTGTTATTGTTGTTTGTCTGTTACTACTGAGGGTCTGTTATTGTTGCTTGTCTATTACTACTGCGTTAGGGTGTGTCATACGGAGGCGAATTTTGTTTTTTGAGTTTGAAAAATCGGCCCATGGTATTAATGATGTAGTTCTATGTGCAGAATCATGTCATATCTTCAGATTTGAAAAGTTTTCATTTTTTGCTAGGTAAATTTTAACTTGAAATCTTATGAAAATTCAGTATTCCCACCCTTTTACCAACACCACTAAATAGCTTATTTAAAGTAAAGTAAATGTATCAGGTTAATTTATTAGGATGAAAATGATCCAGAATAGTAAAACGAATGATCTTGACACATTTATTAAATTTAATATTCCTTTAGAAAACAAAATCATCAAATACAAAAACCGTTTTTACTACTACGACCCGGTGTTGCTGCACACCATAGAGAACATGTCTTTCTTGCTTCTGTTTCTACTCATCACCTCCCTGCTGACCACCTGAGCTCGGATGTAGCCTTCCCTCCTCTCCTGGCTGTACACGTGACTGCTGGCCTCGCTCACTTGCTGTACACA
>NW_024728905.1:0-1072 GCF_018991925.1 Homarus americanus | reverse complement strand
TTTGAAATTTTGGAACATTTGAAATTTTTTTGGAAAATTTTGAAATTTTGAAAATTTTGCACTTTTAGAGGTCTGACCTTGGGTGTAGAAGGCACGCCCGGATGTATGATGTTTGATCCACTGAGCCATCTCAGAAGTATCATGCTGCATCTGCCGGTGTCTCGGTGGCTATGGCTTCCAGAGTTATTTTTGGTCATCCTTCTCGAGGTAGGCTTTACTATCGCCCTAGGTCGGTAATTTTGTGAATGGCTGGTGGAGAGACTCCATGGTGGAGGAACTACGTAACCATTTTTAAAAAATTGTACAATTTTAGAAAATTTTTGAAAATTTTCTGAAAATTTGGGGAAATGTTTGAAATATTTTGAAAAATTTTTGAAAATTTTTTTGAAAATTTTGAAAATTTTCCGAAAATTCTGAAAATTTTTGAAATTCTTGAAAAATTTCTGAAAATTTTTTGAAATTTTGAAAATTGGGAAAATTTTTGGAAAATTTCTGAAAATTTTTCAATAATTTTGAATAATTTTGAAAATTTTCGAAATTTTTGAGTAAATTTTTGAAAATTTTTGAAAATTTTGGAAAATTTTTGAAAATTTTGAAAATTTTGAAAATTTTGAAAATTTTTTGAAATTTTTGGAAATTTCTGAAAATTTGAAATTTTTGAAAATTTGGGAAAATTTTGAAAATTTCTGAAAATTTTCCGATAGTTTTTGAATATTTTTGAAAATTTTTGGAAAATTTTGAAAATTTTTGAAAATTTTGAAATTTTTGGAAATTTTTTGAAAATTTTTGGAAAATTGCTTGAAGATTTTCGAAAATTTTCCAAAAAATTTTCAGAGGGTCTGACCTTGGGTGTATAAGGCTGCTCCGGATGTATGATGTTTTGGATCCACCAAGCCATCTGTGAAGTATCAGCTGCATCTGGCGGTGTCGGTATTATGGCTTCCAGTTATTTTTTTGAGGTGCTCCTTCTGGAGGTAGGCTTACTATCGCTCAGGTCGGTAACTTTGAATGTATCGCGGAGAGTCTACGGTGGAGGAACTACGAACTATTTTTGAAAAATTGTAAACAATTT
>NW_024728904.1:0-12809 GCF_018991925.1 Homarus americanus | reverse complement strand
AGAGAGAGGGAGAGGAGGCGACGAGAGTGCCAGTAAGAGTGAGGGAGAGGAGGGAAAGAGAGTGCCAGTAAGAGAGAGGGAGAGGAGGGGAGGAGAGTGCCAGTAAGAGAGAGGGAGAGGAGGGGAGGAGAGTGCCAGTAAGAGAGAGGGAGATGAGGCGAGGAGAGTGCCAGTAAGAGCGGGGGAGGGGAGAAAGTGCCAGTAAGAGTGAGGGAGAACAAGGATTGAGGGAAGAGAGGAGTATTAATGACAGGGATAATGAGGTAGACAAGAAGTGAGGAATGCTAATTAGAGGGAGAAAAGGAACAAGGTAGTTAGAGTGAGAAAGATAACAGAGGTACAAAGAACCAATGAAAACTCGACAATATAAACATGAAGTAAACCTAACTCTCTCCAGTGATCATTATTATTATTATTATCATTATTATTATTATTATTACTATTTAAATTTTCTTGTTTGCTCAGAATAAAAACAAATGAACAGCAGACACAGCGCGACCTGATGTGGTTCAATACGATACAAAAATGTTCTTAATTTGTTCACCGTCTTCCTATCTGTGCAGTAATGAGCTCAGTGAGGTTAAAACTTGAGAAATTATAAGGAAAACATATTTGTTAAAATGAAATGGTGTCTAGAGAAGATGAAGAAGACTAAGGGAAGAATAGAAAATAAATTTGAGAGAAAAACGAAACAAAATAATAAATGAATGAATGAAAATATTATCAGATTGTTGGAGAGAATCTTAATTGACATAAAGAGAAGAGAAGAGAAGAGAAGAGAAGAGTAAATATTGTAGGTGAGAGAAAAAGAAATAGTTAAATAATAATAATAATAATAATAATAATAATAATAATAATAATAATAATAATAATAATGATGATGATGATGATGGAAGCAGAAAACGCGATATAATTAAAAACAAGAACCTGAAGCACATGTTAATTAAAGGTCTAATTAATAAGCTTCTTACATAATTTTTAAAACAGATGAACAAGAATGAAAATTAATGTTTGACTAAAATATAATGTTCCCTACACTACTGCCACGACCTTACACGTCAATCAAAAACCGTACCAAGTTGTCTCACACTGACCAACACGTTATATAATACCCCTAAATACTTATCATGTATATTAAGTGCACTAAAATCTTGTCCTTAAGAAAAGTTAGAAATGTAAGCCACACAAACCTCGACTAAACAGCCAAACTTTATGTCCGCAATACAATATTTTTATCTTGAAAAATTCCAGTCGCTCTTTTATATGAAATGTTTAAACACCTTTATGCAAGACCTCATTACATATTCAAGAATGTCTGAGGTTTAGAATTTATATCAAGTATATGTAAAGTTACTTGTTTACCGATTTATAAAGGCAGAGTGAACTCTGGCCGCTCGACTCTACTGAACCCGACACCAGACAATACAAAAGTTACATTAATTGAGAATATTAACCTTTGTGATGATTACATGTGAACAAAGGAGACTGTGCTAAGGTGTGTATATATACTACACACACACCTGCCAATATGAGCTTATGTAATACTTTATCTGGAGACGTTTTATAAGGGTGAGGCAGGAAGAGGAGGGGCAGTAAGAAAGTGTAATATTGTTAAATTGGAGATGATCAAATCATTTATGGCAGAAGTTGGCCAGAATGACCAACGTCTCCACCAGGCAGGGGAGATAATTACCATCTCTACATGACACATAATTACCTCTTATCATCCCATCATTACATGGTATTAAGATCTTAATGATCTCCTTTACTTAACATCTTTTACCGTGAATGATTATGTTTAATCTCTGGACAAAACTGCTTCAATAAAGCTTAGTTACAGACCCAAACCCGAGTAACACTTGCTAACTTGTGTGAAATATCTCAGGACCGTAAACAAAAACATCCAGCATTGTATATAAACAGGAATATATCACCATGTTCCCTGCTCTGACGGTCTACACTAACACCTCACACCCACCATCACCTGTGAGTGTACAGTACCTGGCAGGGCGAATGACTCTACTGTTAGAAAGACACACACACACACACACACACACACACACACACACACACTTACCTTAATAATAATATCACCTGAAGAAATTCGAGCTCATTACCTCACCTGCCCAGACTGTCTCGTGAATCTGTGTTAATAGAGGCGGTAACTCGCGTAGGTGAACGAGGTGGTCTGCGGGGGACGGACACAGGAGCACCAGCGCCACAGTCGGCCGTCACACAAACTAATCACTCCCTCTGATGGGCTCTTGATACTCTCTGCTATGCTCGCTTATCTGTCTCTGAGGGTATGCTAATATGCTCTGGTATGTTCCCGTCTATTTAAGATATGCTCCCATCTATCTTAAAGAGCTTATGCTAGGTTGGTCTGATATGCTCCTCAAAGACTATGCTGATATACTCTTGTCATCTGATATGCCATTATGTTCATATCTCTCTAAAGGATATACTAATATGTTCTGATATGTTGGTATGGTTCTGTCTCTCAGAGGGTGTGCTGATGTACTATAAGAGCATATGGGGTATGCTGATATACTGGGTTATGTAGCTAGGCTCATATCTCTCTTACAGGGTATGCTAATATACCCTGATATGCTTGCATCTATCTCTGAGCGTATACTGGTTGACTCTAATGACATAAGAGATATGCTGGTATGCTTCTAAGGGAATATGTTAACATACTCTAATAATAATTTGAAATGAGGTTAGTTATACTTTAGATTCAGGGGATATACTGATATGATATGAATTAACCTAGAAGTATACTGATATGTTCTCAAGGCATTCAGGGGATCTGTTAGTATGCTTCGACATACTTTCGGAACAAGGTAAACTGGACCTTCAGAAAATAGGGTGATATGCTGACATATTCTGATGGATCTAAGAGAGAGTGGAAGACTATGAGAGCTAGTTAATATACTCAAGTATGTTGATATCCCTTCATGGCACTTGGGAGATATGGTAATATACTCCGATGTGTCTCTTTGGATATACTGATATGCCACTAATGGGTCCCCAGAAAGCAGGAGACAAGTTGATCTGCTTCGAGGACACTAATCTGTATAATGATTTTTTCCCTGACTGTTAAGAAGTATACTGGTATATTTCAAATGTTGCTTAGTATTATAGTATACTTTGGGCTGTTCTGAACATATTTCACAGCTGATTTTCAGAAATATATGCTGCTGTCACTGGCTTGTTTATTCCGGAGACATTGATTATACTTTGAGTATGTTGATATGCTTTGTTACCAGTCAAGGAATATGCTGATATGTTCTGATACTTCTCAGTGATTACCCTGATATACTTAGATACCTGACAGTATTTATTGGAGTATAGTGTCGTATACTCTGATGTCATTCTAGTGATATGCTGATGAGCTGACATACCGCTTTATGTAACTGTGATATACTGAATTCATAAACATCCATTCCTCACGCTTAATATATATGATATTCTAAACAATGCTGATATTATTTATGTTATACCCTGATTATATACTAACATACTACAGTGTCATTTATAGTGTATGATAGTACACATTCGGGGGTATACTTTGAGGTTATTTAGAGAATATGATGGCAAATGGTGATATACTCTGATGCCATATTTGGTATAAACAGATATATTGATATAATTTATATAATATACCGATAGATATAACTAAATATCTGTGAAGTAAATCCTGTACTGTTTGATATACCATTCAGGGTGGAGGTATGCTAATATACCACGATAGCACCCGTCTCTCAGCGTTAATATACCCTGATGGCACACTTAACATCCTGGCGCCGGTCGTGGGGTATACTGATATGCTAAAGTCTTCTTCATCTTCTAATATCTCGACTTCAGCTTCGTAAACTGTTATTACTTAAACGTATTTAACGCTCGTTTACGTAACTTTTTTGTAGAATAAATGAATGTATATCCGGGATTCTTCTGTTTCTTTGTCCATCTGATGTTTGCGTCCATGTTGAGGAGAACCACTTAGCGGGGCTCGCATTTTCCCATAATGTGTTCCCTCAAGTTCCATAATTTGCACTTAGTGAAGCCACGATATCCCGCGTTATGTTGCCCGTCTCACTTCCTTCTGGGTTATGTGTCTTAAGTTGGTGAAAAAATTAAATTAAGGCTGAATTATTGTTAAATGTTAAGGTATTATAGTACTTGTCTGTCGTGTTGTTACTATAACATTGTTTCACCAGCAGTATGTACTCAACAGCTTATTAACATCGTTGACGAGTCAGAACCGCAACACTGAACCAATCTATATGAACATTAACACAAAAAATAAATTGTTACATTACATCGACTATCAAGACATAACTTACAATACAAGTTAATAAATAATTGTACCAGGCGGATAAAAATATTAGTTACAAAAAATTATAAAAATAGTCTTAATGTTCACGCCAGAACTTACCCCATAACAAAAGCCATACAACATTTTCCCAGTTAAGACTTTGTTAAATACAATCTCAAACTGCTGAAGATTTACAGCATTCGATCAAAGTTTGTCTCACTGTCAGATCTGTCACAGTGGGGTGCTGGGTCCCCGGCCACATTGATCAAGTCATAGATGAGCCGAATCCTTGATTTTTGTCTCAGTAAAGGTACATTTTATAATCATTTTATATGAATAACGTTATAACTTGTAAAACCATTCTGACGTTGTTAAAATAATTTGAATGCTCAGATTTATATAATAAATGTAAATAACTAATGTGGGAAAAGAGAGGAATATTTGAGAAGAGAAATAGTTGTTTTGTGTATATTGTTGTCAACATTTGGCTTCTCGGCCCCACCATCATCCCTGTTTCTGGTTGTTATCAACACTCGCATCTCTTGGATAAGTTGACCAATGGAGTGAAAGGAAGATAATTTTGTTCTTGTTTTTAACTCCTTCTCAGAAACTGTGTGTGGGTGGTGTGCCACGTGTGGTGTGTGTGTGTAACAGCACCTTTGATTTATACAAATATTCACCCAAATGAATAACACCAAGTGATTCACATGTTATTCACGACTCTTAGATCACTTGGCTTGCGTCTCTCAAAAGGTCGAGCCAGGGTCAGCTGATTCAGTAAACACCGCTCACATTATTAGGGACCTGCCACACTTTGCCATAAACAGATAAATTGTACCGGGAATTTTCCCCCCACACACTCATCATTGTCACTTTATGTAACTTGCTGACAAAACCCATGACCCTTCAGGCCTTTTACGCCCTTAATGCATGAGTCATAAAGGCAAGCATGAACTCCGCATGCTTCCCAGTTGGGCACTGTAAACGCTTCTGCGCTTCACCTTGCACAGGATGTAAGGGGGTGCCCAATAAACTAGCCCCCTCGTGGGCAATCTGTAATCACTACCACTGTCTCGCGGCCCAGAGTAGTAGTTGGACATATCACTAGACAGGGAAGTTCACACTTAACACAAGTGTTATCTCAAGGTGATATTCACAACACTTCCCTGGACAGAATTCATAATTTATTTTCTCATATTATATCTGTGTGTATACCTGCTACTAGATAAACAGAAAATGCCAAGAGGTGTTTACATCAAGCGCTGCCACTTAAGAGTTCCAAGAACTAAATTAAAACAATTAGTGTGTGTGTGCATGTGTGTGTGTGTGTGTGTGTATATGGTGTGTGTTTGTTTGTTTGTATGGTGTGTGCATGGTGTGTATGTGTGTATGGTGTGTGTATGTGTATGGTGTGTGTATGTATGGTGTGTGTGTGTGTATGGTGTGTGCATGTATGGTGTGTGTATGTGTGTGTGTGTATGGTGAGTGTATGTATGGTGTGTGTGATTGTGCATGGTGAGTGTGTGACTGTGTATGGGGTGTGTGTGTGTGTGTGTGTGTGTTTCCAATGCCATGAGGATAACATACAATTCTTAAAGCAGTGGTCACATGGGCGCATTTTTTTTTTAGCAATTTCTTGCCGGAAAGTTATTTCGAGCAATTTTCGAGAAATTCGAGCAAGTTTTTGAAGCATTTTTATTGACAATCGTGATAGTCAATTTCTTGACTATTTCGAGCAAGATTATTGGGTCAAAACCCGGTTAATACCATATTTAATGACACGAAGCTGATTTATCGAGTATTTACCTAGGCTATATATAACATAGATCAATAACATTATGTATAAAATGCACAAACAGTTTTTTACGACACATTGAGTTTATTATTTGGGTGGTGTTTTGGCGTGTTTGTTTACAAAACACAAGCCCATACAGCCGGTCATTCTCCACATACTAACAACCCTCCCTACTGTAACTACGATAGTTGAACCAGTCTATATTAAACACTCGTTCCTCCTCCTCGCCAGCCACTTACGAGTCCCCAATAGTTTTTCTTCGCTTTCTCTCATTTCTTTTGAATAATAACAATAATACCAAGGATAGCTGCTGCGTCGTCTGCATTGTTGTTGTGATGTTCCGTCTCCCTTCTACTCGCACAGCGGCGTTAACTTTTTTTTCTTGCTGTAGTAACTGAACCAAGAACCACTCGTGTGACCACATTTGGAAGAAATTACTCGTAATTTCTTGCTCCAAATTAATTGCTCATCAAAGGGATCGTGTGACCGTAACTTAAGTCACCCATTAAGAAAAACTGTAAATACTGATTCACAAAACTTAAGGATAATTTCTGACTTGGAACCATTGGTGTAATGCAGAAAACAGTTATTGTATTCTAAAACCTACCCAAGAAATCTTTTACCCACTTATGATATAATTCTTTTCTATTCCATCAATAGATGTTATTTTACTTTTTTATACGTATTTTTATTTTAGTAATTTATAAACTATTTTCTTTATATACTTCATTACCTTTTAGTGTAATGAAGAGAATGAATTACAGAAGGTTTTTATAATTATATTGCGAACAATATTTTTCCTCGCAATAAATAAACAATGACGATGATCTTGTTTACAATATGGAGCTTGATGTCTTACTCCATGTTCGTTTATTACATTTTCTGCCATACCCGACTGTTCTTTTCTTTCTTGTGGTGAAGGTTTTTGACAATTGATATATATATAAAGTTGAGTTAAGAATAATGACTCTGATATTATAGCCATTAGGTCCTGAATAATAAGTGGTGTCTAAGTGAACAAATGTATGATGTCTTCAATTACCAGCGTAGTGTGGGGTAACAGTGGGGGTAGAAGCGAAGGGTAGGAGTGAAGGGTGGGAGTAAGGCGTGGGAGTAAGGGGTGGGAGTAAGGGGTGGGAGTAAGGGGTGGGAGTAAGGCGTGGGAGTAAGGGTGGGAGTAAGGGGTGGGAGTAAGGGGTAGGAGTAAGGGGTGGGAGTAAGGGGTGGGAGTAAGGAGTAAGGGGTGGGGGGGTAAGGTGGGAGTAAGGGTGGGGGGGTAAGGGTGGGAGGGGTGGGAGTAAGGTGAGTAAGGGGTGGGAGTAAGGGGTGGGGAGTAGGTAGGAGTAAGGGGTGGGAGGGGTGAGGAGGGGTAGGAGTAAGGGGTGGGAGTAAGGGGTGGGAGTGGGGTGGGAGTAAGGGTGGGAGTAAGGGGTAGGAGTAAGGGGTGGGAGTAAGGGGTGGCAGTAAGGGGTGGCAGTAAGGGGTAGGAGTAAGGGTGGGAGCAAGGGGTACGAGTAAGAGGGTGGAAGCAAGGGGTGGAAGCAAGGGGTTTGTAATGCTACAAAGATTTAAGAGTAGAAGATATAGAGATAGAGTATAAAGAGAGGAAGACTTTGGTAGCGTGGCCGTGATAGTTATTTACACTGTCAGTACACTTATCGTGTCTTACACGTCAATACACTTCTATTATGTCTTAAGGGCGACTTCTCAAACACTGCTTCGTTACAACTCTTTATTAATTACGAACATGACATGGACACATTAATAACACCTTCTATTGAAGTTACTAGGACATTATATTTACGTTACTAGGACATCATATTACGTTACTAGACACTCTGATTCTCGGACACGAACATGAAATGAATACACTTCCCACGTAAGTAACTCATCCCACGGAAAGCTCTGACAAACACTCACGTGACCTAGGGGAGGCCTAGCAGGTAGTCCTGGGTTGTCTCTATGGGAGACTGCTTAGCTGGGCGCCGGAGGGAAGTCTCGGTCCTGACCGGAGGCGACTTGCCTCCGGCCCTTGACTTCTCTCGAGCAGGCCTGGTGGTGTAGTAGCTGGCCACCTTGTTACAAGACAACTCTCTCTCTGCGAATTCCCGAGGGAGGACCAGGACGTCCTATATATTGGGATGCGAGCCGTCAGGTTCAGCTGGCCGGGGGGCGGGGGGCGGCGAAGGGTCTCCTTACATTTGACCTCGCAAATGAGAGGTCAGGTCTGGACTTTTCAGAACTATCTGGGAAAGTCATCAGGTGGGGCCGTGTGTATATTGGGAGAGCAACCGTGAGAGTTCCCCTACACTTGACTTCCCAAACGTCGGGTCAGACTGGAGTTTCTGAGATGTAAGGAGAAGTCATCAGGTGGGGCCGTGTGACACGAGAGGCCCTGGTTGATTTGTGGCCCCTTGAGTTGGGCTCCAAGGGTTACATTTGACCTGGCTAAATGTGAGGTCATGTCCGGCCTTTGTTCAGAGAGTAGGTTATTGTATATTGGAAGAGGGTCGGCTGGTGCCTTCTTACATGTTTTGTTGGGGCCACATGTCACATGGGAGGGGAGCTAGGCTGATTTACCATCCCGGTCAACCGCAGAGTTACCCTATACTTGACCTCGGCTAATGTCGGGACAAGTCTGGCTTTCCTCGCGATGTAAGCTGTGGTCTGACAACCCCTCACTACACCTCCCGCCAAGACCAAAGCTTACATGCTCAGAGAACTGATGACACATTTAAAGTAGACAGTAACATCATGTGCAGTATCTAATATAGTCCCTGAGGCGATAATGCATCCTTACATTTATAAATTATAACATTAGAGATGTATGTTTTTCTACTGGCATAGTTTGATCTGACAAAGCTTACTATACCTCCCGCCAAGATTAAAGCTTCTATGACAGGAGAAAAAAATAAAATACATACACAGTAAGTGAACATAGAGTGATCTAAAGATCCTTCATAGTGTCCGAGGCAAACTTGCAACTCACATTCTACAAACAAAATCAGGTGTTACATTGCCTAACCAGGCCGTGTCAAAATAATAATTCATCTCAGTCAGTAAATGGCTACAACATTGTGTTTGGTAATACAAAACATTGATCAAATGAACTCATAGAAAAAGTGACTAATCTTTTTTAAAAAAACATTCTTTGTAGTACATGTTAACAAAAATCAGAGAATTAAATACAAAATACAAAATGCTCCTGCTTAACATGTTAGGGTGTTATATCTTTTTATTACACATCAGCAACATCAACAACATCAGTACATTTGTTGGGTTCAGCATGGCTCAAGTCCTCCATCCAGCTGGTATCTGAAAATAAGGAATGCTGGCAGCACAACAACGGTAGTCGATTGGTCCTTCTGATTATCCACCTTTTCATCGTCGACTTTCTTCTGATGTCAGCACAGCGTCTCTTCTGTCTTCACATAGCACGTTTTTCCTTCTTCAATACCGCACTTTGTAGGTCGTGTCACCACATCTGACTTCTTCTCACTTCCTCCTGGTTTCTATAATATTCCAGATGATTTTTCTGTTCACCTGCGCTTCCTCTACGTTTAGAGCATCTTCATATTCCAGATGAATTTTCTGTTCATCTGCGTTTCTTTATACATCTTCATTTTCATATTCCAGACGATTTTTCTGTTCATCTGCGTTTCTTTATACATCTTCATTTTCATATTCCAGACGATTTTTCTGTTCGTCTGCGTTTCTTTATACATCTTCGTTTTCCGTCATATTCCAGATGAATTTTTCTGCTCCATCTGTATTTCTTCTCTGCAACATCATCATTTTCAACATATTCCAGACGATTTTCTGTTCATCTGCCGTCGGCCCCCTCCGGCCGGGATGAAAGCCGGTCCACTGCTTGGGCTGTCGTCTCCTTAGATGACTGTAAGGCAGGTTCCGTGGACCAGGCCTCGCCCTCCGTACGTGAGTGTCGGCGAGACCAAAGACCATCCTGTCTTACACCTTCCACAGTGGTGAATCCCTCCCTGGCTGGGCTCACCAGGGTTCGTTGTGTGGCACTTCATTCCACACTCCTTAACTTCCTAGTAGAAAAATATAAACTCTTCTTAATCCTAGACCAGGTAGGACTTGAAAGAAGTGGGGGTGGTGTGTGGCGGGTGTGGTGCTGCATTCCTCACGCTGCTACTTCTCTTCTTATATGTGCTGTGGTCGGATTCCGGCTAGCCATGGGGCGGTACTGTGTGTGACATTTGACAGAAACAATCCTAAAGGGATGATGGATTAGTTGGAAGTGCATTCGCAAAAAAAAAAAAAAATATTTACTTTATACGTTACGTCAATGTTTGGTAACTATTATTTCCGTCACGACAATTTTCTCATTAGGCTGGGTCGGGGAGTGAAGCTCTGCTCACTACATTGAATATTATTTATCACTACGCCTCAAAGAGTACATTACAAATCATACTAGCATAAAACCACTCTGAGTGAAGCTCTGTAATTATCGCAATATTAAGTAACACTAACCACCAATTTCGAAGCATAACTCACAGGACAAAACATTGGTGGTCACACGGGCGGGTGGGGCGGGAAACATTTGGCCATGATGCGCGCGTGACCTAGGGAAGGCCTGAGGTGTTGAGTGGCGTAACCGGGACGGGCGCGGGGCGGGGCGGGGCGGAGCGGGGTAGGGCAGGGCAGGGCGGAGCGAGGCGGGAACGGATGGGTACGGAGGGTGAGGTGAGGGTTAGGACAGGGAGGAGGATGTAGGTTAAAAGACATGTTAAGTTATAATAGTTAGTACAGACACCGCTTCTATTGCTAAAACACAATGGGTACATTTAACACTGACCGACAATTAAAATGCACTTGGGATACTGAGAACTTCACAGAACGCGGGGAACACTGAGAAATTATATTAAGCACTGAACATATTTCTAGAAAAAAAAATTCGCGCATACCACGACGAGAGACATTTACTTGAGCTGTAACGGTGACACACTAGGCCACTTTTCACGTTACGACGCTACGACACAGGAATTACTTATTACACAATTGTAGACAATACTTAGACTGAAACAAATGAAGGATGAAACGAGCCAGGTGTTATGGCTAACCGAGGGAAGGCGTGAGTTTACGTTAAGTTCGCTGCTACCATTATAATAACTAAGCGAGGGAGGCGTGAATTACATATATAGTTTGCTGTCACCTATATAATGTAACTATATCTTGCATGAACTCCTTATCACGCACTTTCGAACAATACTCAAACAACGAGTCAGGTGTTATGGCTAAAATGAGGGAGGGCATGGGTTTACGTTAAGTACACTGTTACCAATAACAAGGGACGAGGGAAGCGTGAATTACGTATAGTTCGCTGTCACCTATAACAAGGGACAAGGAAGGCGTGGGTTACACATAGTACGCTGCCGCCACTGTAATGACACGGATCTTGTTAGAAGAAGTAAGTTAGGAGGTTATAGTAGTAGAATATTATAGCGAGAGGAGTAAAAAGAGAGGAAGACTTACACGTCAATACACATCTATTACGTTCTTAAAGGCGACTTCTCAGACACTGCTTCGTTACAACTCTTTATTAATCACGAACATGACATGGACACATTAATAACACCTTCTATTGAAGTTACTAGGACATTATATTTACGTTACTAGGACATCATATTACGTTACTAGACACTCTGATTCTCGGACACGAACATGAAATGAATACACTTCTCACGTAGGTAACTCATCCCATGGAAAGCTCTGACAAACACTCACGTGACCTAGGGGAGGCCTAGCAGGGAGACTGCTTAGCTGGAACACTGGTGTCGGGAGGGCGACTGCTTAGCTGGGACACTGGTATCGGGAGGGCGACTGCTTAGCGGGGACACTGGTGTCGGGTGGGCGACTGCTTAGCTGGGACACCGGAGGGAAGTCTCGGTCCTGACCGGAGGCGACTTGCCTCCGGCCTCTGACTTCGGCTCGAGCGGGCCTGGTGGTATCGTAGCTGGCCACCTTGTTACAAGACAACTGCTTCTCTGCCAATCCCCGAGGGAGGACCAGGACGTCCTATATATTGGGATGCGAGCCGTCAGGTTCAGCTGGCCGGGGGGGGGCGGCGAAGGGTCTCCTTACATTTGACCCCGCAAATGTGCGGTCAGGCCTGGACCTTTTCAGAACTATCTGGGAAAGTCATCAGGCGGGGCCGTGTGTATATTGGGAGAGCAACTGTGAGAGTTCCCCTACACTTGACTTCCCAAACGTCGGGTCAGACTGGAGTTTCTGAGATGTAAGGAGAAGTCGTCAGGTGGGGCCGTGTAACACGAGAGGCCCTGGTTGGTTTGTGGCCCCTTGAGTTGGGCTCCAGGGGTTACAAGTGACCTGGCTAATTGTGAGGTCAGGTCCGGCCTTTGTTCAGAGAGTAGGTTATTGTATATCGGAAGAGGGTCAGCTGGTGCCTTCTTACATGTTTTGTTGGGGCCACATGTCACATGGGAGGGGAGCTAGTTGATTTACAATCCTTGGTCAACTGCAGAGTTACCCTATACTTTTGCCCTCGGCTAATGTCCGGTCAGACTGGAGTTTCTGAGATGTAAGCTGTGGTCTGACAACCCATCACTACAATTACAAACGATCAGGAAACTTTGTTATACTCGATAAGCGGCCTTTGTTATACTCGATCAGGGATCTTTGTTATACTCGTTCAGGGGGCTTTGTTATACT
>NW_024728903.1:0-2622 GCF_018991925.1 Homarus americanus | reverse complement strand
TCAGTCTTATGTAATCTGTTGGTCTCGGTGTTTCAGTCTTATGTAATCTGTTGGTCTCAGTGCTTCAGTTTTATGTAATCCTGTTAGTCTTGGTGTTTAAGTCTTATATTAATCTGTTGGTCTCGGTGCTTCAGTCTTATGTAGTCTGTTGGTCTCGGTGCTTCAGTCTTATGTAATCTGTTGGTCTCGGTGCTTCAGTCTTATGTAATCTGTTGGTCTCGGTGCTTCAGTCTTATGTAGTCTGTTGGTCTCGGTGCTTCAGTCTTATGTAATCTGTTGGTCTCGGTGCTTCAGTCTTATGTAATCTGTTGGTCTCGGTGCTTCAGTCTTATGTAGTCTGTTGGTCTCGGTGCTTCAGTCTTATGTAATCTGTTGGTCTCGGTGCTTCAGTCTTATGTAATCTGTTGGTCTCGGTGCTTCAGTCTTATGTAGTCTGTTGGTCTCGGTGCTTCAGTCTTATGTAATCTGTTGGTCTCGGTGCTTCAGTCTTATGTAATCTGTTGGTCTCGGTGCTTCAGTCTTATGATCTGTTGGGTCTCGGTGCCTGGGCTCATGGTGAATGTTGATCCGGTGCTTCAGGCCCATAGAATTGTTGGTCCTGTGTCAGCCCTATGGTCTGTTGGTCCCGGTGTGCTCAGCTTCTATGTAACTGTTGGTCTTGCAGCCCAGCCCTTATGTAATCTGTTGCCCCGTGTTTCAGTCTTATAGAATCTTGTTGGTTTCTGTGCCCAGTCTCTATAATCTGTTGTCCTCAAAAGTTTCCAGGCCCAGAACGATGGTCTCTGGTGGCTTCAGTTCATGTAATCTGTTGGTCTCGGTGCTTCAGTCTTATGTAGTCTGTTGGTCTCGGTGCTTCAGTCTTATGTAATCTGTTGGTCTCGGTGCTTCAGTCTTATGTAATCTGTTGGTCTCGGTGCTTCAGTCTTATGTAGTCTGTTGGTCTCGGTGCTTCAGTCTTATGTAATCTGTTGGTCTCGGTGCTTCAGTCTTATGTAATCTGTTGGTCTCGGTGCTTCAGTCTTATGTAGTCTGTTGGTCTCGGTGCTTCAGTCTTATGTAATCTGTTGGTCTCGGTGCTTCAGTCTTATGTAATCTGTTGGTCTCGGTGCTTCAGTCTTATGTAGTCTGTTGGTCTCGGTGCTTCAGTCTTATGTAATCTGTTGGTCTCGGTGCTTCAGTCTTATGTAATCTGTTGGTCTCGGTGCTTCAGTCTTATGTAATCTGTTGGTCTCGGTGTTTCAGTCTTATGTAATCTGTTGGTCTCGGTGCTTCAGTCTTATGTAATCTGTTGGTCTCGGTGCTTCAGTCTTATGTAATCTGCTTGTCTCAATGCTTCAGTCTCCAAGGTGTTGTGAGCTCAGTAATAGTCTTTAGTGATCAGTAATTACTACAAATATTCGACCAATAGGAGCCTCGCTGTCACGGGACAACCATTTGACTCAGGTGATTGTCTGCTCCCAGCTAAGTGTCGAACCCTTGTACTGAGAATGAGATACACGGTCCGGAGATCTATACAGCCAGGGTTTTTTTTTTTTTTTTTTAATAAGATAAAATAAAATGAAGTAAAATGAAATATTTGTTTATTTTTTTCCTCTGGGAGAGACTGAGATGCACTTTGGACCCCAGGAATGTTTGTTATATCCAAGAGAAGGTGTTAGGTTAGGTTAGGTTAGGTTAGGTTAGGTTAGGTTTGGTTAGATTAGGTTAGGTTAGGTTAGGTTAGGTTTGTAGGATAAAATGGTTTCTCTTTCGTTAACTTAGTTATTTATGGGACAGAATTGAATAATTTTTAATCTTTCCTAACCAGACGGATGGATGTTTTATACAAATGAGGGAGTTTTTCTTTAATGGGATTTATCGTAGCCAATAAACAGCTCACATCTCACAAGACAAGAGTAGGGTGTCGGCAGCCAATGTCACTGACTGACTGACACACCTGACAGTATCATCCTGGTAATAGGGAAAAATATGCGCCTAAAATACACCTATATATCCAAGGCAATTTATTCATCATTGTTAGTATTCAGTGTATTAATGAACCAAAACAAACAACGGTGAAGTGACCTGTACCTTCAGCTGTATACACCATCAGCGTCTACAAACCGCGAGCTGATAGCGACACTAAATTTACATAATGAAATAAATCCCAACACAAACACAGAAACACGATGATTATGTTATCAGAACAGAGTTAGTTGAATTAAATCATATTTTACACTTTAGAATAACATGTCCCACTCATTAGCCTACCAGAATATAGCTGGGTAAAGGTACACTATATTAAACATGTATACGATAACAGGGATACTACACAAGAGCGAGTTAACCAAACGGGGGTAATATTTACTACATATATAATTATAACAAAGTGAAGCACAATATATATATATATATATATATATATATATATATATATATATATATATATATATATATATATATATATATATAGTATATATATATAAATATATAGTTCACTAAGTTAATATGTAGAAAATAATATCCAGTTAGTGTACCGACGTAATCACATATCCTTTATCAGCTTATCGAGGAGCATGTTAGAACACATGCTAGGACACACCTGTTAGTACACACCTGTTAGGAACCGCCTGTTAGGACACA
>NW_024728902.1:0-5787 GCF_018991925.1 Homarus americanus | reverse complement strand
TTTGATATCTTGATTATATCTTGTCTAAATGGCTTTTAGAAAATGTTCAAATGATTTTTAGAATATTTTAATTACTTTTGCAATGCTAATTACTCGCCACTTATGGGTTTTCGAGGTCATTTCTTGGTGCTTGTGTATTATTCTGGATGTACTTAAATAGTTAGGCACATTAAATTTTAGTTCAGAGAGAAAACGTATTTTTTTCCAAAAATCCTTTAAGGCTTTAGACTTACAATTTTTGTCATTTTCGGCCAAAAAATGGATTTTGTTCAAAATTTCAGTATAGGTACCAGGGTTGTGGAGTCGAAGACAAAACCTTCGACTCCGACTCCTCAAATTTTTATGCTTCCGACTCCGACTCCGACTCCTTGGCCTATTTGTAACAACTATTTCTACCATCCTAATTGTAATTTGTATGTTGTAACCTGCATAGGTAAAAAGTAAAACACCGTGGCTATACTGCCACAGCTTTATTAATGATCTGGACGATATTTAAGAACTACAAAAAGATGATAGGCTTGACTTTCAAAGTTTCAATCAAAAGAAAAATAAATTTATTAAGAATTCAAGATATTAACTAGAAAACACCATTAACATGTATATCTAAAAATTCGATCTCAGCATATGAATTTTGTTTAAGCTCATAATCTGATGTGGATCTAAATGATGATCCTACAATTCCTTTTAAAGTAAAGTTATATATTTATGTACATTAAAGAAATGAATACCTTATTAAGGAAAATGGAAAAACCTTACATGATTAAGTTATTAAATTAAATTTGCCTTAATCTCACCAAAAACAGGTTGTAGCTGAGAGCCTCTGTGCAGTTTTCAACGAAACAAAATTTGATATAATTCAAAATTTCAAATGGTAAAGAAGAGACTATCGTCCAAAATTATAGTGCTATACTGTGCCTGCTACAATAAATTCATAATAATGCTTATAAAATGGAAATAAATTCTTTTAATAATTTAAGAAAATTAGTGGGATCAGTGGAATCACTGCAATGAATATGCCTGAGTTCATATATTTGTTCTTAGAAACAGAATAGCTTCAGTCGGAGTCGGAGTCGGAGTCTGGACAATTTTACCGACTCCGACTCCACAAGCCGAAATTTCCTCCGACTCCTCGACTCCGACTCCACAGCCCTGATAGGTACTCCTGAATGTGCTGCTTAAGGATCTGTTAACCAAAATTTGATATCTTGATTATAACTTGTTCAAATAGCTTTTAGAAAATGTTCAAATGATTTTTAGAATATTTTAATTACTTTTGCAATGCTAATTACTCGCCACTTATGGGTTTTCGAGGTCATTTCTTGGTGCTTGTGTATTATTCTGGATGTACTTAAATTAGTTAAGCACATTAAATTTTAGTTCAGAGAAAATGATGTTAAAACCTTTTTTGGCTATTTTAGGATTCACACTTTTTATTGTTTTCGGCCAAAAATGGATTTTGTTCAAAATTTCAGTATAGGTACTCCTGAATGTGCTGCTTAAGGATCTCTTACCCAAAATTTGATATCTTGATTATAACTTGTTCAAATGGCTTTTTGAAAATGTTCAAATGATTTTTAGAATATTTTAATTACTTTTGCAATGCTAATTACTCGCCACTTATGGGTTTTCGAGGTCATTTCTTGGTGCTTGTGTATTATTCTGAATGTACTTAAATAGTTAAGCACATTAAATTTTAGTTCAGAGAGAAAAGGTATTTTGGGCCAAAAATCCTTTGGTTTATCGCTAAATTTTAATATTTACTCAAAATGGATTTTTGTTCAAAATTTCGTATAGTACTCCTGAATGCGTTGCCATAGATCTGGTTAACCAAAATTTGATATCTTGATTATAATCCTGTTCAAATGGCTTTTGAAATGTTCAAATGATTTTTAGAATATTTTAATTAATTTTGCAATGCTAATTACTCGCCATTTATGGGTTTTCGAGGTCATTTCTTGGTGCTTGTGTATTATTCTGCATGTACTTAAATAGTTAGGCACATTGAATTTTAGTTCAGAGAGAAAAAGGATTTTTGGCCAAAAAATGGATTTTGTTCAAAATTTCAGTATAGGTACTCCTGAATGTGCTGCTTAAGGATCTGTTAACCAAAATTTGATATCTTGATTATAACTTGCTCAAATGGCTTTTAGAAAATGTTCAAATGATTTTTAGAATATTTTAATTAATTTTGCAATGCTAATTACTAGCCACTTATGGGTTTTCGAGGTCATTTCTTGGTGCTTGTGTGTTATTCTGCATGTACTTAAATAGTTAGCACATTAAATTTTAGTTCAGAGAGAAAACGTATTTTTGGCCAAAAATCCTTTAAGGCTTTAAACTTACAATTTTCGTCATTTCGGCCAAAAAATGGATTTTGTTCAAAATTTCAGTATAGGTACTCCTGAATGTGCTGCTTAAGGATCTGTTAACCAAAATTTGATATCTTGATTATAACTTGTTCAAATGGCTTTTAGAAAATGTTCAAATGATTTTTAGAATATTTTAATTACTTTTGCAATGCTAATTACTCGCCACTTGTGGGTTTTCGAGGTCATTTCTGGTGCTTGTGTATTATTCTGGATGTACTTAAATAGTTAGGCACATTAAATTTTAGTTCAGAGAGAAAACGTATTTTTGGCCAAAAATCCTTTAAGGCTTTAGACTTACAATTTTTGTCATTTTCGGCCAAAAAATGGATTTTGTTCAAAATTTCAGTATAGGTAACAGGGCTGTGGAGTCGAAGACAAAACCTTCGACTCCGACTCCGACTCCTCAAATTTTTATGCTTCCGACTCCGACTCCGACTCCTTGGCCTATTTGTAACAACTATTTCTACCATCCTAATTGTAATTTGTATGTTGTAACCTGCATAGGTAAAAAGTAAAACACCGTGGCTATACTGCTACAGCTTTATTAATGATCTGGACGATATTTAAGAACTACAAAAAGATGATAGGCTTGACTTTCAAAGTTTCAATCAAAAGAAAAATAAATTTATTAATAATTCAAGATATTAACTAGAAAACACCATTTACATGTATATCTAAAAGTTCGATCTCAGCATATGAATTTGTTTAAGCTCATAATCTGATGTGGATCTAAATGATGATCCTACAATTCCTTTTAAAGTAAAGTTATATATTTATGTACATTAAAGAAATGAATACCTTATTAAGGAAAATGGATAAACCTTACATGATTAAGTTATTAAATTAAATTTGCCTTAATCTCACCAAAAACAGGTTGTAGCTAATTGTTTTGTAGCTGAGAGCCTCTGTGCAGTTTTCAACGAAACAAAATTTGATATAATTCAAAATTTCAAATGGTAAAGAAGAGACTATCGTCCAAAATTATAGTGCTATACTGTGCCTGCTACAATAAATTCATAATAATGCTTATAAAATGGAAATAAATTCTTTAATAATTTAAGAAAATTAGTGGGATCAGTGGAATCACTGCAATGAATATGCCTGAGTTCATATATTTGTTCTTAGGAACAGAATAGCTTCAGTCGGAGTCGGAGTCTGGACAATTTTACCGACTCCGACTCCACAAGCCGAAATTTCCTCTGACTCCTCGACTCCGACTCCGACTCCGACTCCACAGCCCTGATAGGTACTCCTGAATGTGCTGCTTAAGGATCTGTTAACCAAAATTTGATATCTTGATTATAACTTGTTCAAATGACTTTTAGAAAATGTTCAAATGATTTTTAGAAATGTTCAAATGATTTTTAGAATATTTTAATTACTTTTGCAATGCTAATTATTCGCCACTTATGGGTTTTCGAGGTCATTTCTTGGTGCTTGTGTATTATTTTGGATGTACTTAAATAGTTAGGCACATTAAATTTTAGTTCAGAGAGAAAAAGTATTTTTGGCCAAAAATCCTTTAAGGCTTTTAGACTTACAATTTTTGTCATTTTCGGCCAAAAAATGGATTTTGTTCAAAAAATTTCAGTATAGGTACTCCTTGAAATATTAAGGATCTGTTAACCAAAATTTGATATCTTGATTATAACTTGTTCAAATGGCTTTTAGAAAATGTTCAAATGATTTTTAGAATATTTTAATTACTTTTGCAATGCTAATTACTCGCCACTTATGGGTTTTTGAGGTCATATCTTGGTGCTTGTGTATTATTCTGGATGTACTTAAATAGTTAGGCACATTAAATTTTAGTTCAGAGAGAAAAAGCATTTTTGGCCAAAAATTCTCTAAGGCATAAGACTTACAATTTTTGTAATTTTCGGCCAAAAAATGGATTTTGTTCAAAATTTCAGTATAGGAACTCCTGAATGTGCCGCCTAAGGATCTGTTAACCAAAATTTGATATCTTGATTATAACTTGTTCAAATGGCTTTTAGAAAATGTTCAAATGATTTTTAGAATATTTTAATTACTTTTGCAATGCTAATTACTCGCCACTTATGGGTTTTCGAGGTCATTTCTTGGAACTTGTGTATTATTCTGGATGTACTTAAATAGTTAGGCACATTAAATTTTAGTTCAGAGAGAAAAATTATTTTTGGTCAAAAATCATTTAAGGCTTTAGACTTACAATTTTTGTCATTTCGGCCCAAAAATGGATTTTGTTCAAAATTTCAGTATAGGTACTCCTGAATGTGCTGCTTAAGGATCTGTTAACCAAAATTTGATATCTTGATTATAACTTGTTCAAATGGCTTTTAGAAAATGTTCAAATGATTTTTAGAATATTTTAATTATTTTTGCAATGCTAATTACTCGCCACTTATGGGTTTTCGAGGTCATTTCTTGGGGCGCTCTTTCAAATATTTTACTGATTTGGGCAGTCTCGGGCTGTGCTCTCAACTCCAGCAGCGAATGATGACAATTCCGGCCCCCGCACCATAAATACCAATAAGTCTGGAACAGGGCTGTCAGCGAACAGTCAGGTCTTAATCTAACAACCAAACAGAGAGAAAGAGAATGGTGCGCTCTTTCAAATATTTTACTGATTTGGGCGGTCTCGGGCTCTGCTTTCAACTCCAGCAGCGAATGATGACAATCCCGGCCCCCGCACCATAAATACCACTCCTACGCTGTAGGAGGACCACACTCGGGCGAGAGCGCGATACCTGAGGAGGACGGACGGGGCTTTGGACGGCTGCCCGTCCATTCCTTACCACCGGTGAATAAGCCTCTTGCCCAAGAGTTAAATTACAAAGCCAAAAAAATTCCTAACCTTAACAACAACAACAAGCCGTCCGGCCAAACCTAACCCACAAATTGGGCTATGTCTGTCAAACCCTTTAATTGAGACTTGACCTGTGATGGTTAGTCGTAAAAAAGAGAATGGGGCGCTCTTTCAAATATTTTACTGATTCATAGTTGTATAAAAGCTATGGAAGAAAACAGTCTGAATTTTTCAAATATTTTACTGATTCATGACGATGTTGCGTCTAGCAATAAGTCTGGAAGAGGGCTGTCAGCGAACAGTCAGATCTTAATCTAACAACCAAACAGAGAGAGAAAGAGAATGGGGCGCTCTTTCAAATATTTTACTGTTTCGTGACGATGTTGCGTCTAGCAATAAGTCTGGAACAGGGCTGTCAGCGAAAGAGAATGGGGCTCTCTTTCAATTATTTTAATGATTTGGGTGGTCTCGGGCTCTGCTCTCTCAACTCCAGCAGCGAATGATGACAATCCCGGCTCCCGCACTCGTCTTAAGAATAAGAAGGAACGGAGTCAGGGGTGGGAGTACCGGCGCCATGGCCGCTGGTACCCCCGATAAAGCCCCTCAAACCTTCCTCCGTCTTAAGAATAA
>NW_024728901.1:0-32230 GCF_018991925.1 Homarus americanus | reverse complement strand
TCGATCGGGGACGGTGGTATTCTCGATCAGGACTTTATACCCGATCAGGGACTTTGATATACTTGATCGGGGAACTTTGTTAAACTTGATCAGGGACTTTTGTATACTGTTCAGGCGCCTTTTGTTATATATTCGATCAGGGACTTGATATATCGTCTAGGGACTTTGTTATAATCGTCAGGACTTGTTATTCTCGATCATGGGACTTGTTATACTTTGGGATGAGTCTTGTTATACTCGATTAGGGGTTGTTATACTCGATCAGGGGACTTTGTTATTCTCGATTAGGGACTTTTGTTATACCCGTCAGGGACTTTTGGTTATACTCGATCAGGAAACTTTGTTATACTCGTTCAGGGCCTTTGTTATAATTTCTGGTTTTGTTATTCGATCAGGGCCTTTGTTATATTCTCGACCGGGGTTTGTTATAATTTCGAGGGGCCTTGTTAAACTCTTAATTGGTGTTTGTTGTGCTTTCGATCAGGGACTTTGGTTATACTTGATCAGGACTTTTTTTATGCCTGATCAGGTGTTTTGTTTTTCTTGATCAGGTGATTTTATTTATACTGGATTAGGGCCTTTTCTTAATCGTTTGGGGACTTGTTATATTGATGGGGACTTGTTATACTTGATCAGGGACTGCTATACTCGATGGTGGGGATTTTGTTATATTCATGAGGACTTTTTTTATTCTCGATAATGTGTATTTTGGTTATACCGATGAGGGCTTTTGTTATAATTTCGATGAGGGGGACTTTGTTCTACTCGATCAGGGAAATCCACGCCTGTTGAGGTATTTTGTTATATTCGATGACTGACTTTTGTTATACCTGATCACGGGACATTGTTATATGGTGAGGGGCCTTTGTTATACTCGATCAGGGGCCTTTGTTATACCCGATCAGGGACTTTTTGTTGGCTCTGATCAGTGACTTTTGTTTATACTTACAACAGGCTTGCTATACTCGATCAGGAAAGTACTCGGTGAGGGACTTTGTTATACCCGATCAGGGACCTTGTTTTACTCTCGATCAGGGGCTTTAAGTACCTTTATCTGTGGACTTTGTTATACCTGACTCAGTGCCTCATACCTGATCAGGGCCTGTTATACTCGATTAGAGACTTTGTTATACACGAATAGGGGACTTCGTTGCAATCAACGGTATGACTCTTTGTTATACCCGGTTAGGACTTTGCTTATACTCGATCAGGAAACTTGTTACACTCGATCAGGAAACTCTTTGTTATACTCGACCAGGAGTTGTTGTCTTTTGATCAGACTTTGGTTATACCATGAGGGGAATTTGTTATACTCGATCAGGGGACATTGTTATATTAGATGGACCAGTGGACTCTGTTATGCTCGATCAGGGGAACACTGTTATACACTCGATCAAGGGGCCTTGTGCCTTACTCGATCAGGGGCCTTTGTTATACTCAAATCAGGGACTTTATTAACCCCGGCCCAGTTAGAGGACTTTTGTTAAACTGGTAGAGAACTTTGTTATACTCCATCAGGGCTTCAATATATTCGATGAGAGGACTTTATTATACTCGATCAAGGACTTTATTATTCTCGATCAGAGGAATTTGTATAACCGATCCAGAACTTTGTTATACTCAAATCAGGAACTTTGTTATACTCGATCAAGGCCTTTTGGCTATACTCGTTCAGCGCCTTTGTTATATTCGATCAAGGCCTTTGTTGCTCTCGACCAGGACTTTGTATACTTTCGATCAGGGCTTTTGTTAAATTCGATCAGGGCCTTTCTTATACTCAATCAAGGACTTTGTTATACTCGATCATGGGACTTTGTTATACTCCAGTCAGGGACTTTGTTATATTCGATGGGGGCTTTTGTTATACTCGATCATGGGACTTTGTTATATACTCGATGAGGGACTTTGCTCTCTTTCGATTAGGGAGGACTTTGGTATACTCGATGAGGACTTTGTTATATTGATGAGGACTGTTATACTCCGATCATGGGACTTTGTTATACCCGATCAGGGGCCTTTGTTATATACTCGATCGAGAGACGCTGTTATACTTTCGAGCCAGGGGTCTTTGTTATTCTGATCGGCCTTTATTATAAGCCAGTCAGGGGCTGTTATATACTCGATCAAGGACTTTTATTATTCTCGATCAGGGGACTTTATTGCATATTCGATCCAGGGCTTTGGTATACTCAATCAAGACTTTGCTCTTTCGATCAAGAGACTTTGTTATACTCGTTCAGGCGCCTTTGTTATATTCCCGATCAGGGCGCTGTTATACTCGACCAGGGACTTTTGTTATACTTTCGATCAGGGGCTTTATTAGAAGCTCTATTGAGGCCTTTTTATACTCAATCAGGGGACTTTGTTATACTCGATCAGAGCTTTATTGCTCTCGATCGAGGACTTTGTTATATTCGATGAAGGACTTTGTTATACTCGATCATGGGGACTTTATTATACTCGATTAGGGCTTTGTTATACTCGATCAGGGCCTTTGTTTTACTCGATCAGGAACTTTGTTATATATACTCGATTAGGGGCTTTATTATATTCGATGAAGGACTTTTTATACTCTGATCAGCGGACTTATACTCGATCATGGGACTTTGTTACACTCGATGAGGGGCCTTCTCATGAGGGGACTTTGCTCCTCGATTAGGGACTTTTGATACTCGATCAGGGACTTTGTTATATTCGATGGGGGACTTTGTTATACTCGATCATGGACTTTGTTATCTCGATCAGGGACTGTTATACTCGACCAGGGGACTCTGTTATACTCGGATCAGGGACTTTGTTGTACTCGATCAGGGCTTTGTTATACTCGATCAGAGAACTTTGTTATACTCGATCAGGGGGCTTTGTTGTTCTCGTTCAGGCGACTTTGTTATATTCGATAAGGGCTTTGTTGTTCTCGACAGGGACTTTATCTCGATCAGGGCTTTGTTAAACTCGATCAGGGACTTTGTTATATTCGATAGAGGGACTTTGTTATACTCGATCTAGGACTTTGTTTACACTCGATAGGGCCTTTGTTATACTCGATCAGGACTTGTTCTACTCGATCAGGACTTTGTTATACTCAGTCAGGGGACTTTGTTATATTTCTGTGAGGACTTGTTATACTCGATCATGGGACTTTGTTATACTCGATCAAGGCTTTTGTTATACTCGATCAGGGGCCTTTGTTATACTCGATAAGGGACTTTATCTCGATCAGGGGACTTTGTAATATTCGATAGAGGACTTTGTATACTCGATCATTGGGACTTTGATACACTCGATATGACCTTCTCGATGAGGGACTTTGCTCTCTCGATTAGGGGACTTTGGTATACTCGATCAGAGGACTTTGATATATTCGATGAGGGACTTTGTTATACTCGATCATGGGACTGTTATACCCGATCAGGGCGCTGTTATACTCGATCAGGGCGCTTTGTTATACTCGACCAGTGGTCTTTGTTATTCTCGATCAGTACCGTATGCTAGTCAGGGACTTTGATTCTCTCGATCAGGGACTTTGTTATTCTCGATCAGGGGACTTTGTTATATTGATCAGGGCTTTGTTATACTCGATCAGAGAACTTTGTTATACTCGACCGGGTCTTTGTTATTCTCGATCAGTAGCATACTTGATCAAGGGTGCTTTGTTGACTCGATCAAGGGACTTTGTTATATATCGATCGGGACATTGTTATACTCGATCAGGGGCCTTTTTCGATGAGGGACTTTGTTATACTCGATCATGGGGACTTTGTTATACTCGATGAGGACTTTGTTATACTCGATAGAGGACTTTGTTTTAATCGATAGGACTTTGTTATACTCGATCAGGGCCTTTGTTATACTTTCGATCAGGGGCCTTTGTTTTTATCGATCAGGGGCTTTTATACTCGATCGGGGACTTTGTTATACTCGATCAGGGGCCCTTGTTATACTCGATCAGGGGCTTTGTTATACTCGATCAGGGACTTTGTTATACCGATCAGGACTTTGTTTATACTCGATCAGGGGCTTTGTTATATTCGATGAGGGACTTTGTTATACTCGATCATGGGACTTTGTTACACTCGATGAGGGCCCTTTGTTATACTCGATGAGACTTTGTTCTACTCGTAAAGGGAACTTTGTTTTATCTCGATGAGGGACTTTGTTATATTCGATGAGGGACTTTGTTCTCTCGATCATGGGACTTTGTTACACTCGATGAGGGTCCTTTGTTATACTCGATGAGGGACTTTGCTCTATCGATTAGGGACTTTGTTCTACTCGATTAAGGGACTTTGTTATATTCGATGAGGACTTTGTTATACTCGATCATGGGACTTTGTTATACTCGATCAGGGCCTTTGTTTATACTCGATCAGGGCCTTTAATATACTCGACCGGGGTCTTTGTTATACTCGATGGGCCTTTGCTATACTTGATCGGGGCTTTGTTATATCTCGATCAGGGGACTTTGTTATTCTCGATCAGGGGACTTTGTTATATTCGATCCAGGGCTTTGTTATACTCGATCAGAGAACTTTGTTATACTCGATCAGGGGCCTTTGTTATACTCGTTCGGGCGACTTTGTTTATATTCGATAAGGGGCCTTTGTTATACTCGACCAGGACTTTGTTATACTCGATCAGGGCTTTTGTTAAACTCGATCAGGGCCTTTATTTTGCTTCAATCAGGGAGCTTTGTTATACTCGATCAGGGGACTTTGTTATACTCGATGAGGGGACTTTGTTATATTCGATGAGGGACTTTGTTATACTCGATCCTGGGACTTTGTTACACTCGATGAGGGGCCTTTGTTATACTTCGATGAGGGACTTTGCTCTACTCGATTAGGGGACTTTGTGATACTCGATCAGGGACTTTGTTATATTCGATGAGGGGACTTTGTTATACTCGATCATGGGACTTTGTTATACTCGATGGGGGCTTTGTTATACTCGACAGGGGACTCTGTTATACTCGATCAGGGACTTTGTTATATTCGATGAGGGGACTTTGTTATACTCGATCATGGGACTTTGTTACACTCGATGAGGGCCTTTGTTATACTCGATCAGGGGACTTTGTTCTACTCGATCAGGGACTTTGTTCTCCGATCAGGGACTTTGTTATATTCTATGAGGGACTTTGTTATATGATCATGGGACTTTGTTATACTCGATCAGAGGCCTTTGTTATACTCGATCAGGGCCTTTGTTATACTCGATAAAGGAACTTTGTTATACTCGATCAGGGACTTTGTAATATTCGATAGGGACTTTGTTATACTCGATCATGGGACTGTTACACTCGATGAGGGCCTTGTTATACTCGATGAGGGACTGCTCTACTCGATTAGGGGACTTTGGTATACTCGATCAGAGGACTTTGATATATTCGATGAGGGACTTTGTTATCTCGATCTGGGACTTTGTTATACCCGTCAAGGTTCTCGATCAGGGGCCTTTGTTTATACTCGACCAAGTGGTCTTTGTTATTCTCGATCAGTAGCCTTTGTTATACTTGATCAGGGGCTTTGTTATACTCGATCAGGGACTTTGTTATTCTCGATCAGGGGACTTTGTTATATTCGATCGGGGCTTTTGTTATACTCGATCAGAGAACTTTGTTATACTCGACCAGTGGTCTTTGTTATTCTCGATCAGTAGCCTTTGTTATACTTGATCAGGGACTTTGTGATACTGATCAGGGACTTTCATTTATATCGATCAGGGACTTTGTTATACTCGATCAGGGACTTTGTTATATTCGATGAGGGACTTTTTTATACTCGATCATGGGACTTTGTACACTTCGATGAGGGCCTGTTATATACTCGATGGGGACTTTGTTCTACTCGATCAGGGGACTTTGTTTATGATGAGGGACTTTGTTATATTCGATGAGGGACTTTGTTATACTCGATCATGGGACTTTGTTATACTCTGACAGGGGTCTGTTATACTCGATCACGGGCCCGGGCCTTTAATATACTCGACCAGGGGTGCTGTTATACTTTCGATCACGGACACTGTTATACTTGATCAGGGGCTTTGTTATACTCGATCAGGGGACTTTGTTATTCTCGATCAGGGGACTTTGTTATATTCGATCCAGGGCTTTGTTATACTCGATCAAGAGAACTGTTATACTCGATCAGGGCCTTTGTTACTCTCGTTGAGCGACTTTGTTATATTCGATAAGGGGCCTTTGTTATACTCGACCAGGGACTTTGTTATACTTTCGATCAAGGGCTTTTTATTAAACTCGATCAAGGGGCCTTTGTTACACTCAATCAGGGCTTTTGTTATACTCGATCAGGGGACTTTGTTATACTCGATGAGGGACTTTGTTATATTCGATGGGGGACTTTGTTATACTCGATCATGGGACTTTGTTACACTCGATGAGGGGAGACGCTGTTATACTCGATGAGGGACTTTGCTCTACTCGATTAGGGACTTTTTCGTGATACTCGATCCAGGGGACTTTGTTATATTCGATGAGGGGACTTTGTTATACTCGATCATGGGACTTTGTTATACTCGATCAGGGGCCTTTGTTATACTCGACCAGGGGACTCTGTTATACTCGATCAGGGGACTTTGTTGTACTCGATCAGGGGGCTTTGTTATACTCGATCAGAGAACTTTGTTATACTCGATCAGGGGCCTTTGTTATACTCGTTCAGGCGACTTTGTTATATTCGATAAGGGGCCTTTGTTATACTCGACCAAGTCTTTGTTATACTCGATCAGGGCTTTGTTAAACTCTCGATCAGGGACTTTGTTATATTCGATGAGGGACTTTGTTATACTCGATCATGTGAACTTTATTTACGCGATGAGGGCTTATTGCTTCTCGATCAGGGGACTTTGTTCTACTCGATCGGGGACTTTGTTATACTCGATCGAGGGGACTTTGTTATATTCTATGAGGGACTTTGTTATACTCGATCATGGGACTTTGTTATACTCGATCAGAGGCTTTTGTTATTTGTTATACCTGATCAGGAGGACTTTAATATATCTGATGAGGGACTTTGTTATACTCGATCATGGGACTTTGTTATACCCGATCAGGGCCTTTGTTATACTCGATCAGGGACTTATATACTCGACCAGTGTCTTTGGTTATTCCTCAATCAGAGCCTCTGTTATACTTGATCAGGGGCTTTGTTATACTCGATCAGGGACTTTGTTATTCCCGATCAGGGGACTTGTTATATTCGATCCAGGGGCTTTGGTATACCTGATCAGGGAACTTTGTTATACCTCGATCAGGGGCCTTTGTTATACTGACTCAGGCGCCTTGTTATATTCGATCAGCCTTTTGTTATACTCGACCAGGACTTTGTTATACTTATCGGGGCTTTGTTAAACTCGATCAGGGCCTTGTTATACTCAATCAGGGACTTTGTTATACTCGATCAGGGACTTTGTTATACTCGATCAGGGACTTTGTTATATTCATTTTACGGAACTTTGTTATACTTGATCAGGGGACTTTGTTATATTCGATGAGGGGACTTTGTTATACTCGATCATGGGACTTTGTTACACTCGATGAGGGGTCATTGTTATACTCGATGAGGGGACTTTGCTCTACTCGATTAGAGGACTTTGTTATACTCGATCAGGGGACTTTGTTATATTCGATGAGGGGACTTTGTTATACACGATCATGGGACTTTGATATACTCGATCAGGGGCCTTTGTTATACTCGATCAGGGGCCTTTGTTATACTGGACCAGGGGTCTTTGTTATACTCGATCAGGGGCCTTTGTTATACTTGATCAGGGGCCTTTGTAATACTCGTTCAGGCGCCTTTGTTATATTCGATCAGGGGCCTTTGATATACTCGACCAGGGGACTTTGTTATACTCGATCAGGGGCTTTTGTTAAACTCGGTCAGGGGCCTTTGTTATACTTAATCAGGGGGCTTTGTTATACTCGATCAGGGGACTTTGTTATACTCGATCAGGGGAGTTTGTTATATTCGATGAGGGGACTTTGTTATACTCGATCATGGGACTTTGTTTTACTCGATCAGCGGCCTTTGTTATATAGAGCCAGGAACTTTGTTATACTCGATCAGGGACTTTGTTATATTCGATGAGGACTTTGTTAGACTCGATCATGGGACTTTATTGCTCTTTCGATCAGGGCCTTTTTATATACTCGATCAAGGCCTTTGTTATATACTCGATCAGGGAACTTTGTTATACTCGATCAGGGGACATTATACTCGATCAGGGCCTTTTATACTCGATCAGGGGTGCTTTGTTATACTCGATCAAGGAACTTTGTTATACTCGATCAGGGACATTGTTATACTCGATCAGGGGACTTATACTCGTTCAGGGGATTTTGGTATACTCGATCGAACTGTTATATTCGATGAGGTAACTGTTATACTCGATCAGGCGAATTTGTTATACTTGATCAGGGGACTTTGTTATATACTCGACTAGGGGACTTTTATACTCGATCAGGGGCCTTTGTTATACTCGATCAGGGGCCTTTGTTATACTCGATCAGGGAACTTTGTTATACTCGATCAGGGGACTTTGTTATACTCGATAAGGGGACTTTCTTATACTCGTTCAGGGGATTTTGTTATACTCGATCAGGGAACTTTGTTATATTCGATGAGGTGGCTTTGTTATACTCTATCAGGCGAATTTGTTATACTTGATCAGGGGACTTTGTTATACTCGACTAGGGGACTTTTTTATACTCGATCAGAGGCCTTTGTTAAACTCGATCAGGGGCCTTTGTTATCCTCAACCAGGGGACTTTGTTATACTCGATGAGGGGCCTTTGTTAAACTCGATCAGAGCCTTTGTTATACTCGATCAGAGGACTTTGTTATACTCGATCAGGGGACTTTGTTACACTCGATTAGGGCAGTCTGTAATACTCGACCAGGGGACTCTGTTATACTCGATCAGGGGACTTTGTCATACTCGATTAGGTGCCTTTGTTATACTCGATCAGGGGACTTTGTTGTACTCGATCAGGGGACTTTGTTATATTCGATAAGAGGACATTGTTATTCTGGATCATGGGACTTTGTTATACTCGATGAGTGGCCTTTGTTATACTCGATGAGGGCACTCTGTTATCCTCGATCAGGGGCCTCTGTAATATTCGATTAGGGGACTTTGTTATACTCGAAAAGTGGCCTCTGTTATACTCTTTTAGAGGCCTTTGTTATACTCGAACAGGGGCCTTTGTTAAACTTGATCAAAGGCCTTTGTTATTCTCGATTAGAGGACTTTGTTAAACTCGATGAGGAGACTTTGTTATACTCGATCAGGGGCCCTTGTTATACTCGAAAAGGGGCCTTTGTTACACTCGATTAGGGGCCTTTGTTATTCTCGATTAGAGGACTTTGTTAAACTCGATGAGGAGGCTTTGTTATACTCGATCAGGGGACTTTGTTATATTCGATGAGGGGACTTTGTTATACTCGACCATGGGAGTTTGTTATGCTCGATCAAGGGCCTTTGTTATACTCGATCAGGGGCCTTTAATTTACCCGATCAGGGGACTTTGTTATACTCGATCAGGGGACTTTGTTATTGTCGATCAGGGGGAGTTTATTGTATTCGATCCAGGGGCTTTGTTATACTCGATAAGGGAACTTTGTTATACTCGATCAAGGCCTTTGTTATACTCGTTCAGGCGCCTTTGTTATATTCGATTAGGGGCCTTTGTTATACTCGACCAGGGGACTTTGTTATACTCGATCAAGGGCTTTTGTTAAAGTCGATCAGGGGCCTTTCTTATACTCAATCAGGGGACTTTGTTATACTCGATCAGGGGACTTTGTTATACTCGATCAGGGGATTTTGTTATATTCGATGAGGGGCCTTTGTTATACTCGTTGAGGGGACTCTGTTATACTCGATCAGGGGACTTTGTTATACTCGATCAGGGAACTTTGTTATATTCGATGAGGGGACTTTGTTATACTCGATCATGGGACTTTGTTATACTCAATGAGGGGCCTTTGTTATACTCGATGAGGGGACTTTGTTCTACTCGATCAGGGGACTTTCTTATACATGATCAGGGGACTTTGTTATATTCGATGAGGGGACTTTGTTATACACGATCATGGGACTTTGTTATACTCGATCAGGGGACTTTGTTTTACTCGATCAGGGGACTTTGTTATACTCGGTGAGGGGACTTTGTTATACTCGGTCAGGGGACTTTGTTAAACTCGATCAGAGGCCTTTGTTATACTCGATCAAGGGACTTTGTTATACTCGATCAGGGAACTTTGAAATACTCGATCAAGGGCCTTTGTTATACTCGTTCAGGTGCCTTTGTTATATTCGATTACGGGCCTTTGTTATACTCGATCAGGGAACTTTGTTATACTCGATCAGGGGACTTTGTTATATTCGATGAAGGGACTTTGTTATACTCGATCATAGGACTTTGTTACACTCGATGAGGGGCCTTTGTTATACTCGATGAGGGGAATTTGCTCTACTCGATTAGGGGACTTTGTTATACTCGATCAGGGGCCTTTGTTACTTCTCGATGAGGGCCTTTGTTATACTCGATCAATGAACTTTGTTATACTCGATCAGGGACTTTGTTATATCTGATGAGGGACTTTGTTATACTCGATCATGGACTTTGTTACACCTCGATGAGGGGCCTTTTGTTATACCTCGATCATGGGACTTTGTTATACTCGATCAGGGACTTTGTTACACTCGATGAGGGGATTGCTCTACCTGATTAGGGACTTTGTTATACTCGATCAGGGACTTTGTTATATCTGATGAGGGACTTTGTTATACTCGATCATCGGACTTTGTTATACCCGATCAGGGACCTTTGTTATACTCGATGAGGGGCCTTTGTTATACCTCGACCAGGGTCTTTGTTATACTCGATCAGGGCCTTTGTTATACTTGATCAGGGGCTTTGTTATACCCGATCAGGGACTTTGTTATTCCCGATCAGGGGAATTGTTATATTCGATCCAGGGCTTTGTTATACTCGATCAGGAACTTTGTTATACCTGATCAGGGGCCTTTGTTATACTCCGTTCAGGCGCCTTTGTTATATCTGATCAGGGCCTTTGTTATACTCGACCAGGGACATGGTTATACCTCGATCATGGACTTTGTTATACTGATCAGGGCCTTTGTTATACTCGATCAGGTGCGTTTGTTATACTCTGATCAGGAACTTTGTTATTCTCGATGAGGGGCCTTTGTTATATTCGATGAGGGACTTTGTTTACTCGATCATGGACTTTGTTACACCTCGATGAGGGCCTTTGTTATACTCGATGAGGGAATTTGCTCTACTCGATTAGACCTTTGTTATACTCGATCAGGGGCCCTTGTTATACTCGATCAGGGGCCTTTGTTATACCTGATCAATGAACTTTGTTATACTCGATCAGGGACTTTGTTATATTCGATGAGGGACTTTGTTATACTCGATCATGGGACTTTGTTACACTCGATGAGGGGCCTTTGTTATACTCGATCATGGGACTTTGTTATACTCGATCAGGGACTTTGTTACACTCCGATGAGGGGACTTTGCCTACCTCGATTAGGGACTTTGTTATACTCGATCAGGGACTTTGTTATATCTTCGATGAGGGACTTTGTTATACTCGATCATCGGACTTTGTTATACCTCGATCAGGGACCTTTGTTATACTCGATGAGGGCTTTTGTTATACTCGACCAGGGTCTTTGTTATACTCGATCAGGGCCTTTGTTATACTTGATCAGGGGATTTGTTATACTCGATCAGGGACTTGTTATTCTCGATCAGGGAATTTGTTATATTCGATCCAGGGCTTTGTTATACTCGATCAGGAACTTTGTTATATCTCGATGAGGGACTTTGTTATACTCGATCATGGGACTTTGTTACACTCCGATGAGGGACCTTTGTTATTCTCGATGAGGGACTTTGTTCTACTCGATCAGGGACTTTGTTATACCTCGATGAGGGACTTTGTTATATTCGATGAGGGACTTTGTTATACTCGATCATGGGACTTTGTTACACTCCGATGAGGGTCCTTTGTTATACTCGATGAGGGACTTTGCTCTACTCGATTAGGGACTTTGTTATACCCGGATCAGGGACTTTGTTATATTTGATGAGGGACTTTGTTATAACCTCGATCATGGGACTTTGTTATACCCGATCAGAGGCCTTTGTTATACTCGATCAGGGGCCTTTAATATACTGACCAGGGTCTTTGTTATACTCGATCACGGGCCTTTGTTATACTTGATCAGGGGCTTTGTTATACCTGATCAGGGACTTTGTTATTCTCGATCAAGGGACTTTGTTATATTCGATCCAGGGCTTTGTTATACTGATCAGAGAACTTTGTTATACTCGAACAGGGGCCTTTGTTATACCTGTTCAGGCGACTTTGTTATATTCGATAAGGGGCCTTTGTTATACCTCGACCAGGGACTTTGTTATACTCGATCAGGGCTTTTGTTAAACCCGATCAGGGCCTTTGTTACACTCCAATCAGGGACTTTGTTATACCTGATGAGGGGACTTTGTTATACCTGATGAGGGACTTTGTTATATTCGATGAGGGACTTTGTTATACTCGATCATGGGACTTTGTTACACCCGATGAGGGCCTTTGTTATACTCGATGAGGGACTTTGCTCTACTCGATTAGGGGAATTTGTGATACTCGATCAGGGACTTTGTTATATTCGATGAGGGGACTTTGTTATACTCGATCATGGGACTTTGTTATACCCGATCAGGGGCCTCTGTTATACTCGACCAGGGACTCTGTTATACCCGATCAGGGACTTTGTTGTACCTCGATCAGGGGCTTTGTTATACTCGATCAGAGAACTTGTTATACCCGATCAGGGCCTTTGTTATACTCGTTCAGGCGACTTTGTTATATTCGATAAGGGGCCTTGTTATACTCGACCAGGGACTTTGTTATACTCGATCAGGGGCTTTTGTTAAACCTGGATCAGGGACTTTGTTATATCCGATGAGGGACTTTGTTATACTCGATCATGGAACTTTGTTATACTCGATCAGGGGACCTTTGTTACACTCGATGAGGGACTTGCTCTACTCGATTAGGGACTTTGTTATACTCGATCAGGGACTTTGTTATATCCGATGAGGGACTTTGTTATACTCGATCATCGGACTTTGTTATACTCGATCAGGGACCTTTGTTATACTCGATGAGGGGCCTTTGTTATACTCGACCAGGGTCTTTGTTATACCTCGATCAGGGCCTTTGTTATACTTGATCAGGGGCTTTGTTATACTCGATCAGGGACTTTGTTATTCTCGATCAGGGAATTTGTTATATTCGATCCAGGGGCTTTGTTATACTCGATCAGGGAACTTTGTTATAATGACGGGGACTTTGTTATATTCGATCCAGGGCTTTGGTATACTCGATCAGGGAACTTTGTTATACTCGATCAGGGCCTTTCTTATACTCGTTCAGGCGCCTTTGTTATATTCGATCTGGGGCCTTTGGTATTCTCGACCAGGGACTTTATACTCGATCAGGGACTTTGTTATTCTCGATCAGGGACTTTGTTATATTCGATGAGGGCCTTTGATATAATCGTTGAGGGACTCTGTTATACTCGATCAGGGACTTTGTTATACCCGATGAGGGACTTTGTTCTACTCAATTATCATGGAACTTTGTTATACCTGATCAGGGATTTTGTTATACTCGATCAGGGACTTTGTTATACTCGGTGAGGTGACTTTGTTATACTCGATCAGGGACTTTGTTAAACTCGATCAGAGGCCTTTGTTATACTCGATCAAGGGACTTTGTTATACTCGATCAGGGAACTTTGTACTGATCAAGGGCCTTTATACTCGTCCAGGCGCCTTGTTATATCCGATTAGGGGCCTGTTATACTCGACCAGGGACATGGTTATACTCGATCATGGGACTTTGTTATACTCGATCAGGGCCTTTGTTATACTCGATCAGGTGCGTTTGTTATAACTCGATCAGGAACTTTGTTATTCTCGATGAGGGGCCTGTTATATCTATGAGAGGACTTTGTTGTATACTCGATCATGGACTTTGTTACATCGATGAGGGCCTTTGTTATACCTCGATGAGGAATTTGCTCTACTCGATTAGGGACTTGTTATACTCGATCAGGCCCTTGTTATACCTGATCAGGGGCCTTTGTTATACCTGATCAATGAACTTTGTTATACTCGATCAGGGACTTTGTTATATTCGATGAGGGACTTTGTTATACTCGATCATGGGACTTTGTTACACCATGAGGGCCTTTGTTATACTCGATCATGGGACTTTGTTATACTCGATCAGGACTTTGTTACACTCTGATGAGGGGACTTTGCTCTACTCGATTAGGGACTTTGTTATACCTGATCAGGGACTTTGTTATATTCGATGAGGGACTTTGTTATACCTCTCACTGGACTTTGTTATACTCGATTAGGGACCTTTTGTTATACTCGATGATGAGGCCTTTGTTATACTCGACCAGGCTCTGTTATACTCGATCAGCCTTTGTTATACTTGATCAGGGGCTTTGTTATATCGATCAGGGACTTTGTTATTCTCGATCAGGGGAATTTATATTCGATCCAGGGCTTTGTTATACCTGATCAGGGAACTTTGTTATACTTCGATCAGGGCCTTTGTTATACCCGTTCAGGCGCCTTTGTTATATTCGATCAGGGCCTGTTATACCTCGACCAGGGGACATGGTTATACTCTCGATCATGTAAATTCTGTTTACCTGATCAGGGCCTTGTTATAATTTCCCGATCAGTGCGTTTCGTTATACTCCGGATCAGGAACTTTTGTTATATTCTCGGGATGAGGGCCTTGTTATATCTGGATGAGGGACTTTGTTATACTCGATCATGGACTTTGTTACACTCGAAGAGGGGCCTTTGCTCGATGAGGGGTAATTGCTCTACTCGATTAGGGGACTTTGTTATATCGATCGAGTCCTTGTTATACCTGATCAGGGCCTTCGTTATACTCGATCAATGAACTTTGTTATACCTGATCAAGGGACTTTATATCTGGATGAGGGACTTTCTTTGTTTATACCTGGACTGCGGGACTGTTTACACCCGATGGGGCCTTTGTTATACTCGATCATAATTCTTGTTATACTCGATCAGGGGACTTTGTTACACCTGATGAGGGGACTTTGCTCTTACCTGATTAGGGACTTTGCTATATTCGATCAGGGACTTGCCAGGCCCGATGAGGGACTTTATATACTCGATCATCGGACTTTGTTATACTCGATCAGGGACCTTTGTTATACCTGCTGATGAGGGGCCTTGTTATACTCGACCAGGGTCTCAAGTACTCGGGATCAGGGCCTTTGTTATACTTAGATCAGGGGGCTGGTTATACTCGATCAGGACTTTGTTATATTCTCGATCAGGGGAATTTGTTATATTCGATCCAGGGGCTTTGTTATACCTGATCAGGGAACTTTGTTGGTACTCGATCAGGGCCTTTGTTGGTACTGTTCAGGCGCCTTTTGTTATATCTGATCAGGGCCTTTGTTATAATTCTCGACCAGGGACTTTGCTATACTGATCAGTGCTCGTTAAACTCGATCATAGGGCCTTGTTATACTCAATCAGGGACTTTGTGATACTCAATCAGGGACTTTGTTATACTCGATCATGGGACTTTGTTATACCTTGCCAAGATCAGGGACTTTGTTATATTCGATGAGGGGACTTTGTTATACCTGATCATGGACTCGTTACACCTGATGAGGAATCTCTCTATTCTGATGAGGGACTTTGTTCTACCTGGATCAGGGACTTTGTTATACCTGATGAGGGACTTTGTTATATCTGATGAGGGGACTTTGTTATACTCGATCATGGGACTTTGTTACACTCGAGAGGGTCCTTTGTTATACCTCGATGAGGACTTTTGGTTTTACCTGATTAGGGACTTTGTTACCTCGATCAGGGACTTTGTTATATCTGACACAGGGACTTTGTTTATACTCTGGATCATGGGACTTTGTTATACCTCGATCAGAGGCCTTTGTTATACCTGATCAGGGGCCTTTAATATACTCGACCAGGGGTCTTTGTTATACCTGATCACGGGCCTTTGTTACCTTGATCAGGGGCTTTGTTATACCTGATCAGGGACTTTGTTATTCTCGATCAAGGGACTTTGTTATATTCGATCTAGGGCTGGTTATACCTGGATCAGAGAACTTGGTTATACTCGAACAGGGCCTTGTTATACCTGTTCAGGCGACTTTGTTATATTCGGATAAGGGGCCTTGTTATACCTGACCAGGGACTTTGTTATACCTGGGATCAGGGCTTGCTTAAACTCCGATCAGGGGCCTTTGTTACACCAATCAGGGGACTTTGTTATACTCGATGAGGGGACTTTGTTATACCTGATGAGGGGACTTCATGGTATCTGGGATGAGGGACTTCGTTATACTGATCATGGACTTTGTTACACTCGATGAGGGGCCTTTGTTATACTCGCTGATGAGGGACTTTGCCTACCGATTAGGGGGAACTTTGTGATACCTGATCAGGGACTTTGTTATATTCTCCGATGAGGGACTTTGGTTATACCCGGATCATGGGACTTTGTTATACTCGATCAGGGCCTGTTATACTCGACCAGGGGACTCTGTTATACTCGATCAGGAATTTTGCTACCTCGGGATCAGGGGCTTTGTTACCTGGATCAGAGAACTTTGTTATACTCTCGATCAGGGGCCTTTTGTTATACCTCGTCTGTTTTGTTATATTCGATAAGGGCCTCTTTGGTTATACCTTCGACCAGGACTTTGTTATACCTGGGATCAGGGCTTTTGTTAAACCTGATCAGGGATTTGTTATATCTGATGAGGGACTTTGTTATAATTTCGATCATGGGACTTTGTTACACCTGGATGAGGGGCCTTTGTTATACTGATCAGGGGACTTAAATCTACTCCGATCAGGGACTTTTGTTATAATCGATCAGGGACTTTGTTATATTCTATGAGGGGCCTTTGTTATACCTGATCATTGGACTTCGTTTATACCTGATCAGAGGCCTTTTGTTATACTGATCAGGGCCTTTTGTTATACTCGATAAGGGAACTTGTTATACCTGGATCAGGGACTTTGTTATTATCCGATGAGGGGACTTGTTATACTCGATCATGGACTTTGTTACACTTTGAGAGGCCTTTGTTATACTCGATGAGGGGACTTTGCTCTACCTGATTAGGGACTTTGGTATACTCGATCAGAGGACTTTGATATATCTCGATCAGGGACTTTGTTATACCTGATCAGGGAACTTTGAAATACCACTGAGTCTTTTGTTATACTCGTTCAGGCGCCTTTTGTTATATCTGATTAGGACCTTTGTTCTACCTGATCAGGGACTTTGTTATACCCGATCAGGTGACTTTGTTATATTCGGTGAGGGGACTTTGTTATACTCGATCATGGAACTTTGTTATACTCGATCAGGGCCTTGTTATACTCGATCAGGGGCGTTTGTTATACTCGATCAGGGAACTTTGTTATACTCGATCAGGCGACTTTGTTATATCCGATGAGGGACTTTGTTATACTCGATCATGGACTTTGTTACACCTCGGTGAGGGGCCTTTGTTATACCTCGATGAGGGACTTTGCTCTACCCGATTAGGGGACTTTGTTATATTCGAGAAGTGGTCTTGTTTTTCTCGATCAGTAGCCTTGTTATACTTGATCAGGGCTTTGTTATACTGATGAGGACTTGTTATTCTCGATCAGGACTTTGTTATATCTGATCCAGGGCTTTGTATACTCGATCAGGGAACTTTGTTATACCTCGATCAGGGCCTTTGTTATACTCGTTCAGGCGCCTTTGTTATATTCGATCAGGGCCTTTGTTATACTCGACCAGGGACTTTGTTATACTCGATCAGGGCTTTTGTTAAACCTCGATCAGGGCCTTTGTTATACCAATCAGGGACTTTGCTCTACCCGATTAGGGAATTTGTGATACCTGATCAGGGACTTTGTTATATCTGATGAGGGACTTTTGTTATACCCGATCATGGGACTTTGTTATACTCGATCAGGGGCCCCTGTTATACTCGACCAGGGACTCTGTTATACTCGATCAGGGGACTTTGTTGTACTCGATCAGGGGCTTTGTTATACCCGATCAGAGAACTTTGTTATACTCGATCAGGGCCTTGTTATACCTGTTCAGGCGACTTTGTTATATTCGATAAGGGCCTTTGTTATACTCGACCAGGGACTTTGTTATACTCGATCAGGGCTTTTGTTAAATCTCGATCAGGGACTTTGTTATATTCGATGAGGGACTTTGTTATACCTCGATCATGGGACTTTGTTATACTCGATGAGGCCTTTGTTATACTCGATCAGGTGACTTTGTTCTACTCGATCAGGGACTTTGTTATAATCGATCAGGGACTTTGTTATATTCTATGACGGGCCTTTGTTATACTCGATCATTGGACTTTGTTATACCCGATCAGAGGCCTTGTTATACCTCGATCAGGGCCTTTGTTATACTCGATAAGGGAACTTTGTTATACTCGATCAGGGAATTTTGTTATATTCGATGAGGGACTTTGTTATACTCGATCATGGACTTTGTTACACTCGATGAGGGCCTTTGTTATACTCGATGAGGGACTTTGCTCTACTCGATTAGGGACTTTGGTATACTCGATCAGATACCTCGATCAGAGGATCCTTTGATATATTCGGATCAGGGACTTTGTTATACTCGATCAGGAACTTTTGAAATACTGGATCAGGGCCCTTGTTATACCTGTCTGTGGCGCCTTTTGTTATATCTGATTAGGGACCTTGTTCTACTCGATCAGGGACTTTGTTATACTCGATCAGGGTGACTTTTGTTATATCTGATGAGGGGACTTTGTTATACCTCATCATGGAACTCTTTGTTATACTCGATCAGGGGCCTTTGTTATACCCGATCAGGGGCCTGCTATACCTGATCAGGAACTGCTGTACCCCGATCAGGCGACTTTGTTATATTCGATGAGGGGACTTTGTTATACTCGATCATGGGACTTTGTTACACCTCATGAGGGCCTTTGTTATACTCTCGATGAGGGGACTTTGCTCTACCTGATTAGGGGGACTTGTTATACTGACCAGTGGTCTTTGTTATTCTCGATCAGTAGCCTTTGTTATACTTGATCAGGGGCTTTTGTTATACTCGATGAGGGGACTTTGTTATTCTCGATCAGGGGGACTTTGTTATATTCGATCCAGGGGCTTTGGTATACTGATCAGGGAACTTTGTTATACTCGATCAGGGGCCTTTTGTTATACTCTGCCAGTTCAGGCACCTTTTGTTATATCTGATGAGGGGCCTTTGTTATACTCGACCAGGGGACTTTGTTATACCTCGATCAGGGCTTTGTTAAACCTTGATCAGGGGCCTTTTGTTATACCCAATCAGGACTTTTGTTATACCTTTCGATCAGGGACTTTGTTATACTCGATCAGGGACCTTTGTTATATCTGGGATGAAGGGACTTTGTTATACTCGATCATGGACTTTGTTATACCTCGCATCAGGGGCCTTTTGTTATACTCCTCGAATAGGGGCCTTCTGCTCACTCGATCAGGAACTTTTGTTATACCTGATCAGGGACTTTTGTTATATCTGATGAGGGACTTTTGTTATACTCTGGATCATGGGACTTTGTTACACTCTCGATGAGGGGCCTTATACCTGATGAGGGGACTTGTTCTACTCGGATCAGGGACTTTTGTTATACCTTCGATCAGGGACTTTGTTATATTCTATGAGGGGACTTTGTTATACTCGGATCATGGGCCTTTTGTTATACCTCGATCAGGGCCATTGTTATACCGGCAAGGAACCTTTTGTTATACCTGATCAGGACTCTATATATTCGAGAGGACTATACTGGATTATGGACTTTGTTACACCTCGATGAGGGGCCTTTTGTTATACTCGATGAGGGACTTGCTCTACCTCGATTAGGGACTTTGCATACCTCGGGGACTGTATGACTCTGTTATATCTCGGATGAGGGGACTTTGTTGGTACTCGATCATGGGACTTTGTTATACCCTCGATCAGCCTTGTTATACTCCGATCAGGGGTCTTTTGTTTATACCTTAGACCAGGGGTCTTTGTTATTTTCGATCAGTGGCCTTGTTATACTTTGGATCAGGGGGCTTGTCATACCTGATCAGACTCCTGCTAGTATTCGATCCAGGGGCTTTGGCATACCTGATCAGGGAACTTTCTTATACCTCGATCAGGGGCCTTTGTTATACCTCGATCAGGGCTTTTGTTAAACTCCGATCAGGGGCCTTTTGTTATACCCAATCAGGGACTTTTGTTATACCTCGATCAGGGACTTGTTATACCTCGATCAGGGACTTGTTATATTCGATGAAGGGACTTTGTTATACTTCGATCATGACTCTGTTATACCTCGATCAGGGGCCTTTTGTTATACCTGAATAGGGGCCTTTTGTTTTACTCCGATCAGGGACTTTTGTTATACTCGAACAGGGACTTTGTTATATCTGATGAAGGGACTTTGTTATAATTTCGATCATGGGACCTTTGTTATACCTGATCAGGGGCCTTGTTTATACTCTTGATCAGGGGCCTTTGTTTTTACTTTGATCAGGGAACTCTGTTATACCTTGGACTAGGCCTTGGTTATATTCGATGAGAGTGACTTTGTTATACCTCGATCATGGGACTTTGTTACACTCGATGAGGGCCTTTGTTATACCTGATGAGGGACTTTGCTCTACCTGATTAGGACTTTGCTATACCTCGATCAGGACCTGGTTATATTCAATGAGGACTTTGTTATACTCGATCATGGGACCTTTGTTATACCTCGATCAGGGGCCTTGTTATACCTCGGGATCAGGCCTTTTGTTATACCTGACCAGGGGTCTTTAGCATACTCCGATCACGGGCCTTTTGTTATACTTGATCAGGGGCTTTATTATACTTGATCGGGGGTCATATAATTTCGATCAGGGACTTTGTTATATTCGGATCCAGGGGCTTGTTATAATTCGATCAGGGAACTTTGTTATACCTCGATCAGGGCCTTTTGTTATACTCGCTGTTCAGGCGACTTTGTTATATTCGATAAGGGCCTTTTGTTATACTCGACCAGGGGACTTGCTATACTCGATCAGGGCTTTGTTAAACTCTATCAGGGGCCTTTTTGGTTATACCTTCAATCAGGGAACTTGCTATACTCGATCAGGGGACTTTGTTATACCTTCTATGAGGAATTTGTTAAGTACCCGATGAGGGGACTTGTTATACTGATCATGGGACTTTGTTATACTCTGGATCAGGGGCCTTTGTTATACCTTTGCCCAGGGGCCTCGTTTTACTCTGACCAGGGAACCTTGTACCTGACTCAGGGACCTTGTTATATCTGATGAGGGACTTTGTTATACTCGATCAGGGACTTTGTTACACTGACAGAGGGAGCCTTGTTATACCTCGATGAGGGACTTTTGCTCTACCTGATTAGGGACTTTGTATACCTGATCAGAGGACTTTGTTATATTCGATGAGGGACTTTGTTATACTCGATCATGGGACTTGTTATCCGATAAGGGCCCCTTTGTTATACCTCGATCAGGGCACTTTGTTATACTTCCGACCAGGGTCTTGCTTATTCTGATCAGTGGCCTCTGTTATACTTGATCAGGGCTTTGTTATACTCGATCAGGGACTTTGCTATTCTCGATCACGGACTTTGTTATACCTGATCAGGGACTTTGTTATATCTGATGAAGGACTTTGTTATACTCGATCATGGACTTTGTTGCTCTGATCAGGGCCTTTGTTATACCTGTTCCAGGCGCCTTAGATCTTGATCAGGGGCCTTGCTATACTCGACCAGGGACTTTGTTATACCTTGATCAGGGGCTTTGTTAAACTCGATCACGGCCTTATTATACTTGGATCAGGGACTTTGTTATTCTCGATCACGGACTTTGTTGTAATCAGGGACTTTGTTATATTCGATCCAGGGGCTTTGGTATACTGGACACAGGAACTTTGTTATACTCGATCAGGGGCCTGTTATACCTGTTCAGGCGCCTTTTGTTATATTCGATCAGGGGCCTTTGTTATACTCTCGACCAGGGACTTTGTTATACTCTGATCAGGGCTTTGTTAAACTCCGATCAGGGCCTTGTTATACCAATCAGGGACTTTGTTATACTCGATCACGGACTTTTATATACCTGATCAGGGGACTTTGTTATATTCGATGAAGGGACCCCAGTTATACTTGGATCATGGGACTTGTTATACTCGATCAGGGCCTTGTTATACTCGACTGAATTTATTATACCTCGATCAGGAACTTTGTTATACCTGATCAGGGACTTTGTTATATTCGATGAGAGGACTTTATATACTGATCAAGGACCTTTGTTACACCTGATGAGGGCCTTTGTTATACTCGATGAGGGGAATTTTGCTCTACTCGATTAGGGCACTTATGTTTCCTGATCAGGGACTTTGTTATATTCGATGAGGGACCTTGTTATATCTCGACTGGGGACCTGCGTATTTCCATCAGGGCCTTTGTTATACTCGATCAGGGATTTTGTTATACTCCGATCAGACTTTGTTATACTCGTGAGGGGACTTTGTTATACTCTCGATCAGGGACTTTTTAAACCCGATCAGAGTCTTTTTATACTCGATCAGGGACTATGTTCGATCAGGGAACTTTGAAATACTCCGATCAAGGGCTCGTTATACCTGTCCAGGCGCCTTTGTTATATTCGATTAGGGCCTTTGTTATACTTGACCAGGGACATGGTTATACTCGATCATGGGACTTTGTTATACTCGATAAGGGCCTTTGTTATACCTCGATCAGGAGCGTTTGTTATCAACCTCGATCAGGGAACTTTGTTATTCTCGATCAGGGCCTTTGTTATATTCCGATGAGGGACTTTTGTTATACCTCGACTCCATGGGACTTTGTTACACACCCGATGAGGGGCCTTGTTATACCTCGATGAGGGGAATTTGCTCTCACTCGATTAGGGGACTTTGTTATACCCGATCAGGCCCTTTGTTACATCAGATCAGGCTTGTTATACTCGATCAATGAATGACCAGGGACATGGTTATACTCGAACATGGGACTTTGTTATACCCGATCAGGGCCTTTTGTTATACCTGATCAGGTGCGTTTGTTATACTCGATCAGGGAACTTTTGTTATTCCCGATCAGGGGCCTTTGTTATATCTGATGAGGGACCTTTTGTTATACTTTGATCATGGGATCTTTGTTACACCTCGCGAGGGCCTTTGTTATACCGATGAGGGGAATTTGCTATTCTACCTGATTAGGGACTTTGTTATACCTCGATCAGGGGCCCTGTTATACTCGATCAGGGGCTTTTGTTATACTCGGATCAATGAACCTCGGTTATACTCTGGATCAGGGGACTTTGTTATTCCGATGAGGGGACTTTGTTATACTCGATCATGGGATTCTTGCTGGCACCTTTACGAGGGGCCTTGTTATAATTTCCGGATCATGGGAATTTTGTTATACCTGACTGTGGGACTTTTGTTACACCCCGATGAGGGATCTTTGCTCTACTCGATTAGGGACTTTGTTATACTCCGGATCAGGGACTTTGTTATATTCGATGAGGATTCTTGTTATACCTGATCATCGGACTTTGTTATACTCGATCAGGACCCTCGGTTATACTCGATGAGGGGCCTTGTTATACCCTCGACCAGGGTCTTTGTTATACCTCGATCAGGGCCTTTTGTTATAATGATCAGGGGCTTTGTTATACCTCGATCAGGGGACTTTGTTATTCTCGATCAGGGGGAATTTGTTATATTCGATCCTAGGGGCTTTGTTATAATTTTATCAGGGAACTTTGTTATACCTGGATCAGGGGCCTTTTTGTTATACTCTGTTCAGGCGCCTTTGTTATATCTGGATCAGGGCCTTTTTTGTTATACTCGCTGACCAGGGGACTTTGTTATACTCGATCAGGGCGTTTGTTAAACTCGATCAGGGCCCTTTGTTATACTCAATCAGGGGACTTCAGGATACCTGATCAGGGACCTTTTGTTATACTCGATCAGGGGACTTTTGTTATACTCGATCAGGGGACTTTTGTTATATTCGATGAGGGGACTTTGTTATACCTCGATCATGGGATTCCTTGTTAGACCGATGAGGGCCTTTGTTATACCTTTCGATGTAGGGACTTTGTTCTACCTGATCAGGGGACTTTGTTATACTCGGGATGAGGGACTTTGTTATATTCGATGAGGGGACTTTTGTTATACTCGATCATGGGATTCTTGTTACACCTCGATGAGGGTCCTTTGTTATACTCTGATGAGGGACTTTGCCTCTACTCTGATTAGGGACCTTTGTTATACTCTCGATGAGGACTTTTGTTATATTCGATGAGGGACTTTGTTATACTCGATCATGGGACTTTTGTTATACCTGATCAGAGGCCTTTGTTATACTCGATCTGAAAGCCTTTAATATACTCGACCAGGGTCTTGTTATACTCGATCACGGGCCTTGTTATACTCTGATCAGGGGCTTTGCTATACCGATCAGGGACTCTTTTGTTATTCTCGATCAGGGGGACTTTACATTCGGATCCAGGGGCTTTGTTATACTCGATCAGAGAACTTTGTTATACTCGATCAGCCTGTTGCGCCTGTTCAGGGCGACTCTTTGTTATGGCCTGATAAGGGCCTTTATTATACCTGACCAGGACTTGTTATACCTGGATCAGGGCTTTTTGTTAAACTCGATCAGGGCCTTGTTACACTCAATCAGGGACTTTGTTATACTCTCCGGATCAGGGGACTTTGTTATACTCGGCGAGGGACTTTTGGTTATCTGGATGAGGGGACTTTGTTATACTCGATCATGGGACTTTGTTACACCTCGATGAGGGGCCTTTGTTATACTCGATGAGGGGACTTTGCTCTACTCGATTAGGGGACTTTGTGATACTCGATCAGGGGACTTTGTTATATTCGATGAGGGGACTTTGTTATACTGGATCATGGGACTTTGTTATACTCGATCAGGGGCCTTTGTTATACTCGACCAGAGGACTCTGTTATACTCGATCAGGGGAATTTGTTGTACTCGATCAGGGGGCTTTGTTATACTCGATGAGAGAACTTTGTTATACTCGATCAGGGGCCTTTGTTATACTCGTTCAGGCGACTTTGTTATATTCGATAAGGGGCCTTTGTTATACTCGACCAGGGACTTTGTTATACTCGATCAGGGGCTTTTGTTAAACTCGATCAGGGGACTTTGTTATATTCGATGAGGGGACTTTGTTATACTCGATCATGGGACTTTGTTACACTCGATGAGGGGCCTTTGTTATACTCGATCAGGGGACTTTGTTCTACTCGATCAGGGGACTTTGTTATACTCGATCAGGGGACTTTGTTATATTCTATGAGGGGACTTTGTTATACTCGATCATTGGACTTTGTTATACTCGATCAGAGGCCTTTGTTATACTCGATCAGGGGCCTTTGTTATACTCGATAAGGGAACTTTGTTATACTCGATCAGGGAACTTTGTTATATTCGATGAGGGGACTTTGTTATACTCGATCATGGGACTTTGTTACACTCGATGAGGGGCCTTTGTTATACTCGATGAGGGGACTTTGCTCTACTCGATTAGGGGACTTTGGTATACTCGATCAGAGGACTTTGATATATTCGATCAGGGGACTTTGTTATGCTCGATCAGGGAACTTTGAAATACTCGATCAGGGCCCTTTGTTATACTCGTTCAGGCGCCTTTGTTATATTCGATTAGGGACCTTTGTTCTACTCGATCAGGGGACTTTGTTATACTCGATCAGGGTGACTTTGTTATATTCGATGAGGGGACTTTGTTATACTCGATCATGGAACTTTGTTATACTCGATCAGGGGCCTTTGTTATACTCGATCAGGGGCCTTTGTTATTCTCGATCAGGGAACTTTGTTATACTCGATCAGGCGACTTTGTTATATTCGATGAGGGGACTTTGTTATACTCGATCATGGGACTTTGTTACACTCGATGAGGGGCCTTTGTTATACTCGATGAGGGGACTTTGCTCTACTCGATTAGGGGGACTTTGTTATACTCGACCAGTGGTCTTTGTTATTCTCGATCAGTAGCCTTTGTTATACTTGATCAGGGGGCTTTGTTATACTCGATGAGGGGACTTTGTTATTCTCGATCAGGGGGACTTTGTTATATTCGATCCAGGGGCTTTGTTATACTCGATCAGGGAACTTTGTTATACTCGATCAGGGGCCTTTGTTATACTCGTTCAGGCGCCTTTGTTATATTCGATCAGGGGCATTTGTTATACTCGACCAGGGGACTTTAATATACTCGATCAGGGGCTTTTGTTAAACTCGATTAGGGGCCTTTGTTATACTCAATCAGGGGACTTTGTTATACTCGATTAGGGGACTTTGTTATACTCGATCAGGGGACTTTGTTATATTCGATGAAGGGACTTTGTTATACTCGATCATGGGACTTTGTTATACTCGATCAGGGGTGCTGACCCTTCTACTCGATCAGGGCTTTAATTTTACTCGATCAGAACTTTAGTATACTCGATCAGGGGGACTTTGTTATATTCGATGAGGGACTTTGTTATACTCGATCATGGGACTGTTACCTCGATGAGGGCCTTTGTTGCCTATATACTCGATGGGGGACTTTGTTCTACTCGATCAGGGGACTTTGTTATACTCGATCAGGGGACTTTTGTTATATTCTATGAGGGGACTTTGTTATACTCGATCATGGGACTTTGTTATACTCGATCAGAGGCCTTTGTTATACTCGATCAGGGGCCATTGTTATACTCGATAAGGGAACTTTGTTATACTCGATCAGGGGACTTTGTTATATTCGATGAGGGGACTTTGTTATACTCGATCATGGGACTTTGTTACACTCGATGAGGGGCCTTTGTTATACTCGATGAGGGGACTTTGCTTTACTCGATTAGGGGACTTTGGTATACTCGATTAGAGGACTTTGTTATATTCGATGAGGGGACTTTGTTATACTCGATCATGGGACTTTGTTATACCCGATCAGGGGCCTTTGTTATACTCGATCAGGGGCCTTTGTTATACTCGACCAGGGGTCTTTGTTATTCTCGATCAGTGGCCTTTGTTATACTTGATTAGGGGGCTTTGTTATACTCGATCAGGGGACTTTGTTATTCTCGATCAGGGGGACTTTGTTATATTCGATCCAGGGGCTTTGGTATACTCGATCAGGGAACTTTGTTATACTCGATCAGGGGCCTTTGTTATACTCGTTCAGGCGCCTTTGTTATATTCGATCTGGGGCCTTTGTTATACTCGACCAGGGGACTTTGTTATAATCGATCAGGGGCTTTTGTTAAACTCGATCAGGGGCCTTTGTTATACTCAATCAGGGGACTTTGTTATACTCGATCAGGGGACTTTGTTATACTCGATCAGGGGACTTTGTTATATTCGATGAAGGGACTTTGTTATACTCGATCATGGGACTTTGTTATACTCGATCAGGGGCCTTTGTTATACTTGATCAGGGGCCTTTGTTTTACTCGATCAGGGAACTTTGTTATACTCGATCAGGGGACTTTGTTATATTCGATGAGAGGACTTTGTTATACTCGATCATGGGACTTTGTTACACTCGATGAGGGCCTTTATTTATACTCGGTAGAGGTTTTGCTCTACTCAGATTAGGGACTTTGTTATATACTCGATCAGGGGACTTTGTTATATTCGATGAGGGACTGTTATACTCGATCATGGGACTTTGTTATACTCGATCAGGGCCTTTGTTATACTCGATCAAGGGCCTTTGTTATACTCGACCAGGGGTCTTTGTTATACTCGATCACGGGCCTTTGTTATACTTGATCAGGGGGCTTTGTTATACTTGATCGGGGGCTTTATTATACTCGATCAGGGGACTTTGTTATACTCTATGAGGGGGCTTTGTTATACTCGATCAGGGAACTTTGTTATACTCGGTGAGGGGACTTTGTTATACTCGATCGGGACTTTGTTTTACTCGATCAGGGGGTTTTCTTATACCCAATTAGGGGACTTTGTTATACTCGATCAGGGGCCTTTGTTATACTTGATCAGGGGACTTTGTTATACTCAATGAGGGGCCTTTGTTTATACTCGATTAGAATCCTTTGTTATACTCGCTCAAGGGACTTTGTTATACTCGTTCAGGAGACTTTGTTTTACTCGATCAGGGGACTTTGTTATACTAGATCAAGGACTTTGTTATCCTCGATCAGAGGACTTTGTTATACTCGATGAGGGGGCTTTGTTATACTCGATCAGGGAACTTTGTTATATTCGATGAGGGGACTTTGTTATACTCGATTAGGGGCCATTTTTATACTAGATCAGGGGACTTTGTTATTCTCGAATAGGGCAGTTTGTTATAATCGTTCAGGCGACTTTGTTATACTCGATCAGGGACTTTGTTATACTCGATCAGGGGACTTTGTTATACTCGACCAGGGGAGTTTGTTATACTCAATCAGGGGACTTTCTTATTCTCGATCATGGTACTTTGTTATACTCGATCAGGGGCCTTTGTTATACTCGATCAGTGGACTTTGTTATACTCGACAAGGGGACTTTGTTATACTCGATCAGGGGCCTTTGTTATACTCGATCAGGGGCCTTTGTTATACTCGATCAGGGGACTTTGTTATACTCGACCAGGGGTCTTTGTTATACTCGATGAGGGGCCTATGTTATACTGGATGAGGGGGCTTTGTTATACTCGATCAGGGGACTTTCTTATTCTCGATGAGGGGGACTTTGTTATACTCGATCAGTGGGCTTTGCTATACTCGATTAGGGAACTTTGGTATACTCGATCAGGGGCCTTTGTTATACTCGTTCAGGCGCCTTTGTTATATTCGATCAGGAGCCTTTGTTATTCTCGACCAGGGGACTTTGTTATACTCGATGAGGGGCCTTTGTTAAACTCGATCAGGGGCCATTGTTATACTCGATCAGCGGACTTTGTTATACTCGATCAGGGACTTTGTTATACTCGATCAGGGCTTTGTTTTTACTCGATCCAGAAACTTTTGTTATACTCGATCAGGGCCTTTGTTATAATCGTTCGAGGGACTTTGTTATACTCAATCAGGGGACTTTGTTATACTCGATCAGGGACTTTGTTATACTCGATGAGGGGCTGTTTTACTCGATTAGGAACTTTGTTATACTCGATGAGGGCCTTTGTTATTCCCGATTAGGGACTTTGTTATACTCGATCAGGGGACTTTGTTATACTCTCTATGAGGCTTTGTTATACTCCATCAGGGAACTTTGTTATACTCGGTGAGGAGACTTTGTTATACTCGATCAGGACTTTGTTATACTCGTTCAGGGGACTTTGTTAAGCTTGATCAGGCGACTTTGTTATACTCGATCATGAGGGGCATTTATACTCGATCACCGGGCTTTGTTTATACTTGATCAGGGGCCTTTGTTATAATCGTTCAGGGGACTTTGTTATACTCGATCAGGGGACTTTGTTATACTCGATCAGGAGCCTTTGTTATACTAGAACATGGTACTTTGTTTTACTCGATGAGGGATCAGGGACGTTGTTAAACTCCGACTCAGTGGCATTTGGTTATACTCTTTTTAGAGTGTCTTTGTTATATTCTCGAAAGAGCCTTTGTTAAACCTGATCAAAGGGCTCTTGTTATTCTTTTCGACTGATGGACCCCGTTAAACCCCGGATAGGTAACTTTATATACTCCGGCGAGTGGTGGTTTTGCTACCGCGCTCAGGTGGACTCCCTGGTTATACTGATTAGGAACCTTTGTTATACCTGAATAGGGCCCTTGTTATACCGATAAGGGCCTCATATACGATGAGGGTTTTTGTTATATACTCCGATCATCGGAATTTATGGTCTCGATGAGGGGTACTTTTGTTAATTTGACCAGCTTTGGTTATCGCGATCAGGAACTTTTGTTACATCGATCAGGGCCTTACATACTCGTTCAGGCACCTTTTTTATCTTCGAACAGGGGCCTTTGTTATACTCGACCAGGGGACTTTGGCATCTCGACTGTGGTCTGGTTAAACTCAGACTCAGAGGCCTGGTTATACCCGATCAGCTTTGGTTTACTCGATTAGGAAACTTTTGTTATACTCGATAAGTAGCCTTTGTTATAATCGCAGGGGACTTTGTTACACTCCGGGATCAGGGGACTTTGTTCTCCCTCGATCAGGGACTTTTGTTATACTTGGATTAGGGCCTTTGTTACACTCGATCAGGGACTTTGTTATATCTGATAAGGGACTTTGATATACTGACTCTGGCGGGACTTTTATATTATACTCGATGAGGCCTTTGTTATACCTTAGATGAGGGGACTTTCAAGCACCAGATCGAGTGGACTCTAACGGATTAGGGGGACTTTGTTATACTCTGACTCAGTGAATTCCTTTGTTATACTCGATGATGGGCTCGGTTATACTCGATCAGGTAAAATGTTGTTATACCCGATCAGGGGACTTTGTTGTACTCGATCAGGAGTGACTTTTGTTATACTCGATCAGGGAATTTGTTATACTCGATCAGGGGCCTTTGTTATACTCTCGCTGATTAGCCTGAGCACCATCAGGGACTTGTTATTTCCGGCCAGGGGTCTTTGTTATACTCGACTGTAAACTTTGTTATACCTGATCAAGGGGCTTTAGTTATACTCGATCAGGGAACTTTTATACTTCCGATCAGGGCCTTTGTTATACACGTTCAGGCGCCTTAGTTATATTCGATCAGGGGCCTTTGTTATACTCGACCAGGGGACTTTATTATACTCGATCATGGGCCTTTGTTAAACTCGATCAGGGGCCTTTTGTTATACTCCAATCAGGGGGACTTTTGTAATACCTGATCAGTGTAGCCTTGTTATAATCTCCAGGGGACTTTTGTTACACTCTGATCAGGGACTTTGTTCTCCCCTCGATCAGGGGACTTGTAATACTCGATCATGGGATTTTTGTTATATTCGATGAGGGGACTTTGTTATACCTCGACCATGGACTTTGTTATACCTGATGAGGGGCCGATGTTATACTCGATCAGGGGCCCATCTTATATCCGATCAGGACTTTGTTATACTCGATCAGCGGACTTTACAGGCCTGGATCAGGGACTCGCAATACTCGATCAGGGGGATCATGGACACTCGATCAGGGCCTTTGTTATACCTTGATCAGGGGACTTTTGTTATATTCGATAAGGGGACCTTTGTTATACTGGCTCATTGGACTTTTGTTATACTCGATGAGGGCCTTTTGTTATACCCGATGAGGGGACTCTGTTATACTCGATCAAGGGAATTCCGTAATACTCGGGATCAGGGACTTTGTTATACCTCGACTGCGGCCTTTGTTATAATTTTTTTAGAGGCCTTTTGTTATACTCGAACAGAGGCCTTTGTTAAACTCGATCAAAGGCCTTTGTTATTCCCTGATTAGGAGGACTTGTTAAACCTGATGAGGAGACTTTGTTATACTCGATCAGGGGAGTTCTTTATAATTTATCAGGGACTCTTGGTTTTACTTCCGATCAGGGGGGCTTGGTATACCTGCTGGATCAGGACTTTGTTATACTCTGGATCAGGGGCCTTTGTTATACTCTTTTCGGCCAGGGTCTTTGTTACACTCGTCCAGGGGCCTTTTGTTATCTTTTGGATCAGGGGGCTTTTGTTATACTGGATCAGGGAATTTGTTATTCTCGATCAGGAATTTGTTATACCTCGATCAGGGATTTCGCGGTACTCTCGGCTAGGGTCTTTGTTATACTCATATTCAGGGCCTTTGTTATACTTGATCAGGGGGCTTTGTTACTCGATCAAGGGAATTTGTTATTCCTCGATCAGGGGAATTTGTTTACCTCAACAGGGTGCTTTTGTTACACTCGATGAGGACTCGGTTATATTTGATAAGGGACTTTGTTATACTGGATCATGGACTTTGCTTATACTCGAACAGGGCCTTTTGTTATACCTGATGAGGGGACTGTGTT
>NW_024728900.1:0-17823 GCF_018991925.1 Homarus americanus | reverse complement strand
TTCGTTTTCATACTTAAACCCAAAAGTATCCACAAACCTTCTAATGCAATGATGTAAAAAACTCAAACATATTCGGAATTAGCGTGGCCGATAGACAAATAATCCAACCCAAGCAATTAGATTTTGAAAATTTTTGCAAAACTGTTACTCCCTACTATACAGCATTATCTGTAATGCCATGATGGGCCATCTACAACGGGACAGCCTTGTGATGGAATGTCAGTACAGATAACTGTATTCCAGGACGCTTCTACATGAGGTACCTGCTGAAGGTATGGTCAAAGTTCCTTAATTTGGTGGTGGTATTGACAAAATATACCATGACCTTGCCTGAACTCTTGACAGCATATATCACGAAAAACTGAAAATTATTCGTTTGCAGATGATGCTACTGTAACTTTTCAGAGTACAGTAATTAAGAATCGGCAAAACGTTAGAGGATACAGCTTAGATGTACTAATAGCAAGGAAGCGTATAACCTGTTCCAACGTAATGAAGGCTTCCTTACCTTCAGCTAAATGTTAGAAACATCCGGGTATTTACATTAACAATGAAGATTGAAGGAAGTGAATCTTGTTATTAAGCACTCATACCTATCGGACCCACTTTAATTTTTCACTAATACATACCCCCACAAGGTACAACTCCATCGAGTGCACGAATTTGCGTTACCATGTTGTGGTGTGGGGACTCGAACGAACCACTTTCAAATTGCTCGGATGGGTATAAATTTCCCATCTTTTAACCTCAAATGAGGAATTTGAAATTGGATCGTCATTAAACGTGCACATTCAATTCTTCACAGGTGATGGGCTGGTTCTTTACCAGAGTGGGGTATGAGCGACTCCTACACCCAATAGTTCAATCCCATTTTTTTTTTTGCTCCCTTTAATTAATCTTCTAATGAGCAACTATGGGCAGACATAATAAAAGATTTTCGGGCGTTCCTGTTGGATCATTGTCACCTTAAGGTCCAACCCAGTGTTTCTCAAACTGGGGGCCATGGCCCCTAAGGGGGTCACGGCAAGATTTTAGGGGGGCCATGGCAGGCTAGTGTAAAGTAGTATATGTTTGGAGAAAATGTGGAAACTCTGATTCAACATTTTTTTTTGTTACTTTGCCTTGTTAGGGGAGAAATCTTTTTTTGTATTCGTCTTTTTTATTTTGTCATTGTGTGTAATCATAATACCCATACGGTACAGTTTTGATATTTACAAAGTATGGTGCAATGGTTATTTTTTTCCCGATGGATTCGCTTAGATTGCACGATTCTAGTTCCTGTTCAGACGAATTCCTTGATCTCAGAACGATACTGCGCCCAGAGACCTGTATGAAGAAAAATCCCCGACTGTATTCTAATGGTCAATGTATCAGTCATATCCAAAAGTTAGTGAGATCGCACTTCGAGTCCTCTTGCCATTTTCTACTACTTATTTATGTGAATCTGGTTTCTCCACCCATCTTCAAATAGAGAATAAAAGCCGAAACCGGTTACATGTATACTCAGACATGAGATGTGCTTTATCAGTGACTCAACTCAACCTCGAATCAGTCGACTGACTGAAAGGACATAATGTCATTCTTTTCATAGAATTGTAACAAAATAGGCACACTGTTTGATGATTGAAAACATTCAAATAAAGGAGGAGAACCAAAACAGTTTATTTTCATCATTATTTGTGAGGGGCTTGGGAGAGAACTGAAGGGGGGCCACGAGGATGTTGAGAGTTCCTCATGGGGGGAATGAAGTGAAAAAGTTTGAGAAACACTGGTCCAACCGCATTGCCTCCCATACACAAGCATCCAACAATTATCATCTGAAACTATGAAGACGAGTTTGCCTCTTTCAGAATGGAGTGGATCATTGTACTCTTACTACTATACAATACCACTGCATGGACTTTTCCATTGATGGAAGTTCTGTAGCCAGCTACATTATTTGCACCAGTTGGACGTGTCTTGATTGTGGAAGATGTTGTAACGGTCAAGTACGATCTCCATTGATTTTTGCACATACCGTTGCATATGAGTTTCATTGCAATCCATCATGAAGCAGCTATGGTTACTCTCAGAGACCTAAGACAGTAACTCGACAAACCTGCCACAATTGAATAAACAATTGATTTTCAAAATATCCTCATTGGTAAAGTGATCTCTTCAACTTTATAAGTATAGTTTCCAGTACTTTATTTGGGACTGCATGAATATTGTAAAAAAAAAAAACTGAAGTAATACAAAACAGGGTCCTAAATCACATAAACAAAGTCAGTCAGTCATTGGAATCAGAAGGTAATACACTCATTAGTAAAACTTACCAACTGACTAGATTAGTGTATGACCTGGCACTCTCTGTACCTACCCTAGAGTGGTTTATACTTTTTACTGAGCATTTGCATGCCACCGAAACACCTGTTTATGCTTTAAATGATCCATCCCTCATATGACTTTTTAAAAGTGTGGTGTTTCCCAACTTTGAGTAATTCTGTTAGTCCCCGAGAAATGTTAAAGACTGACAATTGATTGAGAACGTCCAAAAGAGGGCGAAAATCTGATGCCGACAATTAATTATGCACCTCAAGTACCAAAAGAGAAAAGAACGTTTCCTTATATCAAGTTTATGCTATAGAAGGGTAAGGGGTGATTTAATAGAAATAAAAAAAATCAAAGGACAAAATTTGTCTTGTATACATATCTTGGAGCTAAAGAAGCCAAAAATACAGAAAACTGTCAGAGATAACTTCTTTGGAGTAAGGGTTGCGATCTCTTGGAATGACCAGCCAGAGAATGTGAGAAAAATGACTGTGCGCATATTTAAGACCAGACTTGACCAACAGTGTGAAACAAAATTGACCGACTGCTAGTAAGTTGATCGTTGGAAAAGAGGATAAGGAAGCAAATAACATTATAATAAATAGGGGCTGTAAGCTGGCTCATTCCTACTATTTTGTGATCGCCTCCATAGTAATGATAGACAATCCGGAATCTGCCAAATTTTCATATCCATAATGAACAAACTAAAATTTACAGGAAATGATGCCTATCACTATACTATAGTGATAGACATCGCCACCGCAAACTTCCACTACTAGTCAAACTGCTTCCACACCCCCGTCTTTACTCTCCACGAGTCATCCTACAATCCACTGTACAACTGAAAATAAATTTTTTGCTAGGATTAATATTATTTTAAACCCTAGTCATCACTCACTCTGCTGCACTTTCCCATTTCTTCATACTATAGATTGCATCTTTCTCTATCTTCTGTTCTATTAACCACTACTGCCAAGTGGTTTCTGCTTTAGGTTTATATGCAATCTCTCTGTATCTCTTTTCCAATAAACTGATTAATATCATCTAAACCACTCCACAAGCAATAAATTTTCTCCAGGTGACTTACTTCTTGATGGCATCCATGCCGAAAGGAAGATTGTAACAGTTTAACTGTTGACTCTGCACCTTGGCTTCCTCTTCATTCTCTGGGTTCTGTAGGTGAGCATTCCACTTCAGAAGGCCACGTTCTTCTGGAGTTCCTGACAAAGAGAAATCGATCACATTGCCTTTGTTTTATATATTTCTTTTTAATGGACAAGTTGATTATTATTCTGGTTAATGATACCCAGCTAATTCTTATTACCCTTGTGATGTACAAAAGTAAGATAAGTGAAATTATCTTACCTATAAAAAACAATGTACTAGGAGATGCACTCCCAGCTGTGAACTTTGAAGGTATCTGGGCTAATTCCTTATACAGAAACACTTATTAAGTTATGAAATATCATGAGATTCATATGAATACACACTAAATCTATAAATTACCCACATATATTTATAAATCATAGTGCGAGCTTGTTTGTGTGGATATTCGCTTTGCACGGCTACAGTTTTGAAGATAGGGAGTTGAAATTTGGGAAGCAGATGTGCATTCTTGTAAGAATTCTCACAAGTGGAATATTGTGAGCATAACCCCATTGGATGGCTCCCCGTCCCAATAGGGGAAATCCCCTCACGAAAAACATATTTTTGACTGTTTCTTTGCTGTGCACGGTAGCCTTTCTTAAGACAGAGTTGAAATTTGACATGGTTCTGTAAATAGTCCTGAAAATATGTTTACGAATGTCTAAATTGGGGTGTTGGCCCCCCTGAGCGCATCCACAATTTTTTGAAGGTTCACTTTTTAATATAAAGAGAAGAAATTTGAAATGATTATGTTTGCTTCCTCCCACTTTTTTTAATGGGGGTCAGCCCACCTGGGCAGAGGTCACCAACCCACACCGGACCTGGAGGGAGGGGGCAAAAAAGACAAAAGAAGAAACAAAATGTACCGTCAAAAATAAATACAGAAATTGAAAAATAAAACAGATCAAGAGTGAGAAACGATATGTATGTTGTGTTGTCAAAGTAAGAGATACAATTGAGACCCTGCAATTGTGTGTAAATTAGGCAAGAAATCAGACAGATCAGCAAGCTGGGACTTGGTCATAATTTCATCCCTGACAGTAAAACCTCTCTGTTTGATAGCTGCCTACTACCTACTACTGTACCTACGATTATATCTGACATTCTTTTTCATCATGTCCTAAAATAATAAATAATTTCTTGATGCTTCTCTTAACGACCTAAATACAACGTTAATGAGTTTGTTGCAGTGTCAGCGTTTCCGTTAAAGGGTTATAAAGTGCGAATTAAACTTACGTCGATAAAGTGAAATTCGTAACAACCGAACAGCTCTTGATCGAATACCTGCTTCACCGATAATGGAAGTTGTATGAATAGTGAGAAGGCGGAGGAGAGAGAAATAAGGGAGCAGAGAAGGAGAGAGTGAGAGGCTTTAGGGGTAAGGGGTAGGTGGGGTGGATACAGGTGTTCATCCAGGTGTCCAGGTGAGAGAACTCTGAGTCAGTAATCTGCCCCGGTCCCACACCTGAGCATATTGGTGCGTGTGTTACGCCAAATATGGATAATTTCCGATTCACCTTTAAAATCAACTGACGTTTTTGCAAACTATGAATAACTTTAAATACCGATTAGCGATAAGTTCTATGTATTTTTGTTTTCGAAACTTCTGACTGGTCATAAATGATCATGCAGCTCATCAATATACTAATAACTGCTTAACCTCATACAAAAACTAATCTTACCTGACCCCAACTTAACCTAACCTACTTTAAGTATAATTTGGCTATAGCTTTTGATGGTAAACGACGAATTAGTTTTTTCTTGCCATAAACAAATTAATTTATATTATTAGTCCATCAGCCACATGAAAAAGAGGCCTAGTTAAAGAGTTAGCCCAAGTGATCGGGTAGAAAAATTTAATTAGTACAGTTGCGGAAACATGTTCCTACATCCCCTGTGGTAACCCGTGTATCCAAACGACACCGTCACAGTAGTAGATTAACTATTTATGAATGAATGGGTATTGGTCGTGTAACGAGGGACGTGATTGGTGGATAGGTTTGCTATAGTAGGGTGTGTCATAGGAGGGAAGATCAGCTAAAACTAATGGCCCATCACTTTTTTGGTAGAATTTAGTGTATATAAACAGAAAATAATTTCAGTTTCAATATTTTGCAACCTTTTGCTAGGTAAATTTTAGCGTGAAATTTATCGAAAATCTAACGTACAGCTGCATTAGTGCATTACAATTAAATAGTGAACATTGCTTTCTGACTTCATTCTTTAACAACCCAACTAACAATATTTTTTTTCTGTTTCAGATTCTGATGCATTTATAAGTTGATAATATTTGCGATGGCTGCTTGTGTCAGGACGAGGAACCGAAAATCCAGCCATCTCAGTCACTATCTTGGGTCTGGGAGAGAGCTCCTGAAGTCGGAGTTGCTTACATTGAGAGATGCTTTGAGATACGGTGTTTTAATCAGGCAAATCAGTGAAAAGAACCAAAGAACTTACACAAACAAAGACATTGCCAGTGATATGACCAAAGCTGTCTTGGCACAGTACACTCTGGCTAACGCTCAGTTCAAGCCTCCAGTCATAACAAGTCAGAAGAAGATTAGTGAGAGACTGCTAGCCAGTTGGGAAAAGGCAAGAAATATCTCTCTTGGGAGAGGAAAACTTGCAGTTAAGGACAGCTTTGCCAAGCAACTGGACCAATTATTTGACATAATTACTTGCAAGTGCCCAATTGTTCTCTGTCCTGAGTTTGGATGCGATCGTGACTGTAAATCCGAGGCCCACATCTCCTGTATTTGCAAGCGTGAACTGAAGATTCCTGTGATCGAACTGGCATTTGTCAAAGCACAGAGAGAGAAGACTGGCAGTATAGGGGCTCTCATGATTTCTAGCCAAGATATTCTGGAGTCCAAGAGACAGGAGGCTGCCTCAGAGAGACAGAAGAGGAGAAGAGTTGCCGAGGAAAAAGACTTGAGAAGGCCCAGGGTGAGGTAAAAAAGGCCGATGATTGGAGTCAAGCTGATTCAGAGTTTAATGACTTCCCCATGGCTGATCCGAGTGCTGACCAGGAGAATGGTGACTTTGTCCCTAACCCAGAAAATAATGATCCCAAACCTTCCAGACATAAGATTCGAAATAGGAAAGATATCCCGAGCATAGCTCTGGCCAGCATGCGACACCACACTGGTCTCAGAGAAACTGCAGAGATAGCAACAGCTGCCTGGGTTGACGGTGGTTTGATAACACCTGATGATGTTCACCTGATGATAGATCATAACAAAGTAAGGAGAGCTCAGGAGAAACTTGTCAGTAACCTAAAAGAGGAGTTTGATAAGGGGATAAGAGAAAATGGAATCAATTGTTTGTTCTTTGATGGGAGAAGGGATGACACTAAAGTGTTCATGAAAGTTGGAGATTCTGACAAGTTGTTCCCTGCCATGGTGAAGGAGGAACACTACTCCTGCTGCAGTGAACCAGGAGGGAAGTATTTGTGGCATTTCACTCCAGAGAAAGATGACATCAGAAAACCAGCTGAGATAGTGGCGAATAACATTGGCAGACTGGCTCAGAGAGAGGAACGTAGACCAGACCCTGCAGCAGGCCATTGGAGGGCAGCATAACACGAACTGGGGTGGCAAGGGGGGGTCATACAGTGGATAGAGCGGAAGAGTGGGAGGAAGCTGGTCTGGATTGTTTGTGACCTCCACACCAACGAGTTGCCACTCAGACATCTGATCCAGGAGCTGGATGGCAAGACTCTTTCAAACAACAGATGGTCTGGTCCTCTTGGCAAGATGCTGGACTCTGCCACTGAGTTAGAAATATATCCGAGCTTTGAAAAAATCACAGTTGGCCCTCCACTCGTTGAGCTTGCACATACTGTCATTGACGACCTGAGTACTGACCAGTACTATGGTTACATGATTTGCAGTGCCATCAAAACTGGGGTCATGCCTGAGAGACTTGCTTACCTGCAGATAGGTCCAGTCTCACATTCTAGGTGGCTCACAACGGCTCTCAGGTTCTGCAGAATTTGGGTCGCTCATCATAAACTGAAGGGGAACCAGCTTCACAACCTGAGACTTATTGTCCAATTCATCGTGAGTGTCTACTTGCCAAATTGGTTCAACACCAAAAGACAGAATGTCGTTCTCCGAGGTCCGAGCATGTTCTCTTGGCTTGAACTCCTGAGGTCAAGCCAAGGAAGGTTGTTCAGATTGTGGAGCAGACTGTGAGGAATCTTCCTGAGTATGCTCATCCGAGGCAGTTCTGCAGGCCAGTGCTCTAGATGAGATGAGAGGAGGAGAGAAGAGTGGCAGTCAAAAAGATCTTGGATATGAGACTTATGAGAGGATCTGGGCATGACGAATCAGTTGGTGACGATTCCTTCAGGGTCAGGAAGACTCCTGAAGTCAATCTAGGTGCCAAGACCCTCACTGGTCTCATAGATCTGGATAACATCCAGGCTGGCAGTGAGCCCCCTCTTACCTGCAGCCTCACCAATGTTCAAGTCAGAGCTTTCCTGGACAGCCCCATGCATGTCCCTGCCTGGCCCTCGCACACCCAGAGTATAGAGCGTTGTGTACAGCAAGTGAGCGAGGCCAGCAGTCACGTGTACAGCCAGGAGAGGAGGGTAGGCTACATCCGAGCTCAGGTGGTCAGCAGGGAGGTGATGAGTAGAAACAGAAGCAAGACATGTTCTCTATGATTGTGCAGCAACACCGAATTAAGTAGTAGATAAAACCGGTTTTTTGTGTATTTGATGATTTTTGTTTCTAAAGGAATATTAAATTTAATAAATGTGTCAAGATCATTGGTTTCACTATTCTGGATCATTTTCATCCTAATAAAATTAACCTGATACATTTACTTTACTTTAAATAAGCTATTTAGTGGTGTTGGTAAAAGGGTGGGAATACTGAATTTTCATAAGATTTCAAGTTAAAATTTACCTAGCAAAAAACGAAAACTTTTCAAATCTGAAGATATCACATGATTCTGCACATAGAACTACATCATTAATACCATGGGCCGATTTTTCAAACTCAAAAAAAAAAAATTCGCCTCCGTATGACACACCCTATTGCTATAGGTCATATAGGTTGGCCTTTTGGAAACATGGGTTACCACAGGGAGTGTAGAACACATTTCTGCAGCTGTACCAGTTGTTAGGGTGATATATGGGGGTCATCACCTGGGTGGAGGTGGAGTCTGATAGTGGTGCAGTTTTTTTTTAATTGCAGGACCGTTTCCATGGCAAGCATCATCAAATTATGATAATTACTTGTCTGCTTTTAAACTGCTATAAATTTGTTATGACATCAGAAAATACAATTCTGGTATTGCGTGGAATGACTAAGATTGTTCTAAGCAACTAAAATGATGGCTGGTAGAAAATATTGATTACGTCTTAGTTTCCATGCCAGAGTGGACACTGGACATGAACTGTACGTTGATGGGTTCGTGTTCAGCCAGGCAGAGTATAGATGCACGGGCTCCACCAGTTCCCTCCTGACATTCTTTTGTTCTTCTATTTTCTTAAAAGGAAATACTTTTTCAGTATTGTTTAATAAATTACTTTGTCAGTATATTGTTTTTGTATTTAATCCTTCTTTAAAAAATCCTACTTTGGCGACATCCTGTCCGGGTAAGTAAAATTAATGAAAAAATGTACAGAATAGGAGTTATTAACTTAGTAGTTATTATTTATTAATATATTTTAAAGTGCATATTTAAGTGCATATTTTCTCAGTTTTTACTGCATATTTGCATGCATATTTAGCCATTTTTAAATGCATAATTATCCTAAGCCTAATTATCAGTATTTGTTCTTCCAATATTAAGTAGCCAATTCAACGTGGGTGAATGACGCACCGGGCTGAGTCATAAATAGCCATAGTGTATATTGTATGTGTCGTTGCATGTCGATGATATTGCATGATTCGTGAGATGTCGCCAAATTTCCACGACTCGTTGGATATTGGTGATATTGCCGGATATTTTAGATGTCGGCAATATTGCATGAGTCGTTCGCTGCCAACAATAGTGCATGAATCGTTGCATGTCAAATTGAATCATATAGACTCAGGGGTGGGGGGGGGGGGAAGTAATTACAATAGATAGGAAGAAGTAAATGGAAATATGAAGAAGAAAAAGACAATTTAAGTCACAACATATACATTAGTAATCTCTAAGAAAGAAATCCACAAACATCGCTACACACTGATCACACGTGCAAGTACTAACACAATACAATTGACCAGAAGATGAAGAGAATTTGACATTAAACAGAAGGTCGCCTGAAGAAGTGATCAACGCAGGTGGTCTAGGTAAGGAGACGTCATGACTGTGGAGATAATGGTTTAAAATTTAAATGCTCACTGGAATACAACAATTGCTTCTCTTGTGAACTAGCTATAATTATTTTGTATTATTAACTTATTATTGTTTTAACTTTATTTAATTTTCTGCATTTATGGTCAAATTAATGTTTCTATATGTATATGGTAAAATATGGCTATATTTTATATCCAGTCACTTGTCTTGCACTCTGAAGGGGTCTGGTTTAGATAGTTAAATTATATTATATCATAAACATGAAAGACATCATACAGATCTAAACTTGCTCAGTAATAATGAAGAAAGTGTCTGTATATAAATTCAGTGTCATAGGATCGACTATATTTACCGAAGTGTTCAGTTAAGCGGAGTAGTTTTACGCGGTTATGGGCCTTAGATGTTGAAGCAACGCGCATGCGTGCGTAGTGTCAACAAAGGCTGTAAGAGACTACTCCTTAAAATTCGTATTTCTGACGAATTCAGCGAGTCTACCAATCCCAGCCTGTGCAAACAGGCATATATTTTTTGTTACTTTTGGACTTTGTCATTTTTTGGGGATAAAACATCTGGTCCTACAACCCGATCCCTCTGAGCAAAGTTTTTCAAGTTTGCGCATGCGCAATGTGATAGTGTGACGTAGCAATGACGTCATTACCACTCCACCTGACTGCAGTGTTGCCAACGTGCCCTATGCCAGCCGTTAAACGCTCCCGTTCGTTGGAAAAGGCGGCAGTAGGTGACAGTGATGCTGACGACTTTCTTCTTGAAGACACGTCAAAGAAGAAGCAGAAACCTCAGAAGTCAGGGTCTCCAGCAGGGGCCACGGCTCCCTCTTGCACCCCTTCTGGGGATGTAGAGGGTGGACTCCTCCTGTCATCGGGGTCCCCAAGTGAGCTAACATGTGGCTCAATGACCGACCCTCCGCCGACGATGGACATAGGGGATTCCCTTTGTCCCCCTGCCCCGTCTCGCCTTCGTCGTCTCGCCTTTCCTCGGGACTTGCCTCTGAGCACACGGACGACCTGGTTCTTCCGTCACTGCTCTCCACTTCAGGACTCAACACTTCGCCTCCGCCGAGGTCCCACAGCCGTGATAGTCACCACACAAATGGACGAGACGGTACGCCTGCTCACTCAGGTGGACTTTCTTGCTCCCCAGGGGGAGGTGATGCTGAAGTTCACCATCATCACCCCAGAAACTCGTCGTACCAAGGTAATGGTTCGCCACGTATCCTGGGAGATCCCTATCAACGATCTTAGCCCTCTTCTCCCACAACTACTGGACATGGAACGCCGCATCAACCCGGTCTCCAAACGCCCATCCAACGAACTCATCGGCTGGTGGGTGGGCCCCCTCCCCCCGAAGGTGAATGTAGAACCAATTCACAACTGTCCTCTCGACCGATTTATCGGAACCCCGAAAATCTGTGGTCGTTGCCAATCGTGGAAACACCGCATCTGGGAGTGCACGAGGATGGTCGCCTGCGGTTTCTGTGCAGGTCCTCACGAAACAGTGGAATGCAAATCGAAAATTCAGAACAAAATCCCAGTTATTCCACGGTGCGTCAATTGCCATGGCAGTCACCACGCCTGGAATGCCAATTGTCCACAGCGTCCTGGCACTCGCCCGGGGAAAACTTACCTTGTACCACTGCCCTCGTCTCTGACGAAGCCCCTGTCAACCAAACCTCAATCCTATCCACCACCGCCTCTTCCATCCACCAAGGATTTCCCATTGATCTCCTCTCCTCTACCACCCCCTCTATCACCCCTACCACCCATCCTTTCTCCCCTCCCTCCCTCTCCCTACCGTTCTTGGAACAAGGTCGTTGCCGGCCCTGCCACACAGTCACCACCATCTCCTGCCCACCCGGACCCCCGCTGTCTCTCACCAGCACCACCACCTCTTACTCAACTGAACCCTCACCGTCCCTCTCCGTCGCTACCACCACCACATGCCCAGTCGGGCCCTCGGCAATCCTCGCCGCCACCTCCAGCTCATGCACAGGTACACCAAGTTGGTTCTATGGAAACACTGCGACATTGCAGAAGCAACAACAACTCATTCTGGACACCCTGACCCAACAGGGGCGCGCTTTGCAAGCCCTGATGACCCGCCTCCTTCCATCTCCCGCGATGGAGGATCCATCCCTCGCTCTCCCACTCCTCCCTCTCCATTTCTCTCAACAGAATTTGGTACCTCCTCTGGAGCCCTGTCTAGCCCCTCCGACTCATCTCACACCGGAGGCCGTTCCCTCCTCTTCTTACAATGGAACATCCAGGGACTTAGACCTCGCCGGACAGACCTCGCCCAGTTTGTGCTCTCCCATCAAGTAGATGTTGCTCTACTTCAGGAAACCATCACAGACGATGTTACTCCACTCCGCCTCTCTGGCTATACTGTTTACACCCTGCCTCGGTACCGTGGGCAGGCTCGTGGCCTCCTCACCCTTGTGCGTAACACCATTCCATCTGTTCGTCTCCCTTCACCTGACTCATATGGACCCCCGTCTGAATTACTTTCTGTCTCCCTTACTCTTGGTGACCGGACCCTTCGTGTAGTCAATGTTCATTTCAAGAGTGATTCTCTGGACCCCCAGGTTCTTCACGACCTCCATGATGGGGTTCCCACTATTGTTCTAGGCGACTTTAATGCCCGCCATCCCACTCTTACTCCGGATCATCCCACTCCATGTACCCTTAACGGATCACATCTCTCACAGTTGGGGATGATGATGTTCGCTTTCTTTGTCCTGACGATCCTACTCGCCTCCCCCATAGTTTGCTTGATGTTGGCTTACTATTGAACGGTCATACTTCCTTTCATCCTACTGTCTGCACCGAGCCTGCTCTGTATAGTGACCATCTTGCCGTTACTACCCATCTCAGGCTCTCCTTCTTTGCCCCGACATCAACTCCTTATCGATCCCCTCGCCTTCGTCTCACACAAGATGCTGTTCCTTCCTTTACCCAATACCTTTCTACCTGGGCGGATTCCTATGTTGTCCCCCAGTCCCTTGACTCTTACAGCGCTGATTTTGTTGATGCCGTGTATGACTCTGTCAATCGCGCTACCCCTCCACGCCCTCCCCGTCACCCCAGAAGTGCCACCAACTACTGGTATCGTATCCCTGCCATGAGACATCTCCGGCAGGTAACCCGTGATCTCCACTCTGCCATACGGAGGTCTCGGTCTCCAGAGGACTGGGAAGACTTCAAAAATTGGTGCTCCTTTGCAACTCAGGAGCGCCGTCGGATACGTGAGGCGGACTGGCTATCCTTCACGGGGTCTCTATCGTTCCAGTCGTCACCCTCTTATGTATGGAATCGGATTTATGCTATACGGGGTACTCGACGGAGGCCTCCTCCCCACCCTGACCCCGCCTCCCTTGCCTGCTCTTTAATGGAGGACTGGGCACGAGCTTCCTCCCCTGAGGCACTTCCAGATCCAATGCAGGAGGCAGTGCAGGCTCGCATCGATGCGTCTGAGCCTGTTGTTCGTGCTGCTCTTACCTCCCCTGCCCCCACTGATCATCCCATCACACAGTTCGAGCTTGACAGTGCTCGTCGCTCTAGAAAAGACACCTCTCCTGGGGATGATCAGATAACCTACTCGGTCCTCAACGCCTGTACTAATATTCCTAACGGCCCCTTGCTCGCTCTCTACAATATGTCTTATGAACATGGGGTTCTCCCGTCCAACTGGAAAAATGCCACTATTATCTCCATCCCTAAGCCGGGAGATCCTGGGAAATATCGACCCATTAGTCTTACCCCCTGTGTTTGCAAGATGATGGAGAGGATATTCCATCGTCGCCTTCTTCACACCATAGGCGGCTTCCACAACTCCCTCAATGGTTTCATACAACATCGCAGCACAGCACACTCCATTGCTTCCTTTTATTGCAATCAGACTGCCCGCGTCTCCGTCTTCCTTGATATCAAGGGAGCCTTTGATATGGATCAGCCTGCCCTCATTTTAGCTGAACTTGCACGGTTAGGGGTTAAACGGAGACTTCTTCAATGGATCGCCTCTTACCTCACTGGACGTCAGCCCGGGTTCGCGTTGAAGGCTCTATGTCTCCTGTTCAAGAAATGAACCTCGGCACCCCTCAAGGTGGAGTCCTGAGTCCCGCCTTGTTTAACACTCTCATGCACTCCATTGCATCTCTCCCGTGGCCGACAGAAGTTGTCCACTCAGGATATGCCGACGATGTCCTCCTCCAAGCCCCTGACTACCTCAGCATGCAGGAAGCCCTTGATCTGGTCTCCAGAGAGTGTGATTCACTTGGTTTCCTTCTTTCAACTGCGAAAACAAAAGCCATGTGGCACGGTCAAAAGCCATGTGGCACGGTCGTGTTGTACCTCCACCCCTTCTCTTATCAGGAATGCCCTTGGACTGGGTTAATGAGACAAAATACCTGGGTGTGTATGTACCTCGCACACGTTGTCAGATCTCTGAAGTCCGCTATCTTCGAGACATATGCTTTCGGCATCTCGCTCCCCTCTCTACCATGTGCAGGGATTCCCTTGGTGCCACCATCCCTGTACTTCTCACCATGTACAAGTCCTGTGTCCGTTCCTGTGTCGACTACGCCGCCCCTGCCCTCATCAACATTAGTCGGACTGCTGTCAACCGTCTCGAAGTTATCCAGAGGAAAGCTGCTCATATCATCCTTGGGGCTCCTCAGTGGACACGCTCTACTTCTCCATATACCGAACTTGGTCTTTCCCCCTTACAGGATCGTGTCCAGGAGTTTTACCTAAAAACTACCGTTTCCATTCTACGGGATCCTCGGGGCAACTATGTCCAAACCAACTTGACTCCTGCTGTCCGAGACCGACCTCCATCTAGAAGACAGTGGCGAGGGTCACTCATCCGAGCCCTTCAGGAACACGACCTCCTGCCTGATATTGTTGTCACCCCTGCTGTTGGTTCGTCTCCTTCTCCCTGGCTGGATTTTCAACCTGAAGTGATTGCCCTCGGTGGACCGCTCCGGAAATCCCAGGTGAACCCTGTTATTCTCTGCAAATACCACCTCTCCAGGATCGCTCACTGGTCCCCAGGTAGGGTCGTCCTCTACACTGATGGTTCTGTTGACCCCGCTACAGGTAGGGCCGGGGCTGGTGTCTGCATCTCCCGTCCTCATGCCCCTGAGCCTATCAAACTGTCTCTCAGAGTTTCTGACGGGGCATCCTCCACTCAGGCTGAACTAATAGCCCTCCTTGCTGCCCTTCTCGCTGAGGAAAAAGCAGATGGTTTCTGCCCCTTGCTTGTCTGCTGCGATTCCAGGTCTGCTCTCGACGGGATCGCATTTGGATCTGGGGAAAATAAGGACCTCATCCTCCGAATACGAGGGTTAACATCCACACTTCAGGATGAAGGCCGTCCTGTGACATTCCTATGGATACCTAGTCATGTCGGTATCTTGGGGAATGAGGCAGCAGATGACCTTGCCAAGACTGGCTGCAACAAGGCCACACCTGACTACGTTGTTCCTCGAACACTCTTACAGATTAGGACCCAAATCCGCCGCAAACAGAGAGAAGCTCGGGAAGCAGCCATACCCCTGGACTCCCCGCCCACATGGTACGATGTCCTCCGTAAACTTCCTGACTTCTCGTACGTCTACGGGAAAGGGTCGCGGAAGGGGGACGTGATTGCTGCCCGTATCATCATCGGGTATGACTTTTGCTTCGGAAATTTAGGTATCTATCTGAACGCTCAACATTGGGTATGCAGGGCCGACAGCCCTTCTGCTGCCTCCTGAATGTCCCTTACTGGCGCTTCCGTGACGCCTGGACCCTTTCCTCCATCTGGCGGAACGATGATCCTCATACTGGCGGATATTTGCTAAATATATTAATTATATTGACGAAGAACTTCTCTTCCTTCATGAGGCTTTAGTAAGCCCTTTAATGTTCTCACTGTGTATGCTCTTTTCACGCCGCAGATGTTCGTATTCATTGTACTGGTAACGCTAGGTTGCTTTATATATCAAACAATTGAAATTGAAAGATTATTCGAACACTGCTGGAGAAAGCTGGCAACTCATGGCAGTTTCTTTACTATAGTACGTTGTATAATATAATTCGAAACAACAAAGCCCAACCAGTAAATTAAGCAACGGGGAACTAAGTAAACAATCACCGATCACTTTTACATTTATTCATAATTTTTGCGACGTACTATAGTAAACAAACGGCCTTGAGTTGCCGGTATTCTCCAGCAGTGTTCGAAGAATCTTGAACGAGACTGTACAGTATGTTCATGTGAAGGCAACTGTACATTCATGAGCAGCTATGGTTTAAAAGTTATAAAACGATGAAGGCGGTACAAGCACATGAAGCATATTCCAAACTGTTACTTACCTGGCATGGTTTCGTCGTCATCCCATCCCTTCCAAGCTTCTGTAGGGATTATTGCCTCCGAATAAATACTGCTCTCAGGATGAGTGTGTTGCTGGTAATTGGAAAGTGATTGCATATCGGTGGAGGGAAAGGTGGAGGCAGGGTTGGTGGGCAAGGACTTGGTGGCAGACATGGTGGGTAGATGTGAAGATGATTGTGACTTCACATCCCCACTTTTGCCTGACGAGGTTGTAGGCTGACCCACCACTGACAAGGATGGTGGCTTTGGAGAATGTGCGTCACAGTTGTTAGTGGTAGAGATTCGAGGGGGCTTACCCGGGTTTCCAGACAAGGAATTCTCCTGTATGAAAGGACAATCTAGATTACTCAGTGTCATTGTTCTGTATCATCCAAGCAACTACTCCCACTGATGTTATTTACTTATTAACCTTCGAGCAACTATTCCCAATGGTGTTATTGCTAAAACGACCAACTTACTATAAGTAACTGAAGCATATTTCGTCATTATAATTTTAGATAATTACTTGTGAAGTGTGACAGCCGACTAAACTACAAATTCGGACAAAGTCTCTGTGTTTCAGTTATGAAATCTTTCAAGAAATGGTAGTGGGCATTTATGTACAATGAAAATAGTTGTAGTGAGAGAAGCGTTACATAACTTACACAACGCGAAAGAATACTCAAAGTTTATAAGGAGAAAATGTTGTACTTTGACCGAATGTTTGAGAATGGGAAGATAGCGGTAGAGTTCGTTTGAAATAGAGGGCTGTAGATGCCAACCCTTAATTGATTAAACAATTAAACACTTTTTGTCTGTCCGTAATGCATCAATGCATCAATAGACTCTATAAGAAGTGAGTATATATACTCAGCAAGTCATATTAAAATCATCTGGTCAAAAAGACACGTATAAAAATGGGGTCTCTAACTTAAGAGAAAAATAAACCCATAAATTTATTTTTGCGTACTGCATTCAAATTTCATAGATGTAAAAACCACGTATTAGGGGCTGATGAATTAGTAATAAAAACATAACTTTCAATTGTAAATATACAATTTTTAGAGCGTATTGATTTTGATAAAGTTGCTTGATAAAAAAAAATCTAATTTACGAAAATTACGTTTTATCTTAAGTATTTTTTGAAGCTCACGAGCAATTATTAGATCTTATTTCTTTGTAAATCCAAATTATAAGTATTAGAAGGCGATTCCTTAAAACAAAAAGTATTATAAATTAGGCGTTGCTATACATAAAGAAATGCATTTTTTTTTCCTTTTGATTTTATTTGTCTCCTCGTGATATTCAGGCGTCTATACTAGGGCCTACAGTTTTACTATCGTTAACATAAGAAAATAATTCATACCTTAAAGCCAGGTCGTGTGACATTGCCTATGCTGGGTGGCTGGGGTATTAAGTCATTCACAGCCTCATAGATGTGTCCTGAGAAGAGGAGGGACTCGGGCTCAGGTTCGGAGGGCGCCGCTATCCGACCTGGGGGGAGGGCTGTCCCCTGACTTTTACTGGCAATATGACGACACACCTCCTTCTCCTTCATGATCAGCGAATAGATATTCTTTCCCTGGAAATCAGTCACATTACAGACCCAGAGATATGGTTTTAAAAGTAATAAGTTTAAAAAAATAAAAGCAAAAAAAAAAAAATAAATAAATAAATAAATAAATAAATAAATAAATA
>NW_024728899.1:0-11670 GCF_018991925.1 Homarus americanus | reverse complement strand
CACACCAAGCACACCTACAACTCTGGGCACACCTGACACCCTAGGCACTTCTGACACTCCTGCACACCTCTGACACCCCAGGCACACCTTTACACTCTGGTTCTCCCTGACACCCCAGGCACACCTCCAGACACTCCAAGCACACCTCAAACACCCCAGGCACACCCTCAGACACTCCAGTTACATCTCTGACACTCCTGACACCTCTGACACCCCAGGTAAACCTCTGACATTCCCAGGTACACCCGTGACACTACCAGGTACTCCTCTGACACCACAGCACTTATACACTGCCAGGCACACCTCTGTCACTCCCAGGACCCAGATACCCCAATGCACCTCTGACACTTCTGCGGCAATCCTCTGACACCCAAGGTACACCTCTGACACTCCAAGGCACCAATGACACTACCAGGCACACCTCTGACATCTGCAGGTACCACCTGACACACCCCAGGCACACCCCAGACACCCCAGGCACACCCCAGACACCCCAGGCACACCTCAGACACCCAGGGCACATCTCTGACACTCCCCAGGCACACCTCTGACACCCCAGGTAAACCTCTGACATTCCCAGGCACACCCGAGAATCCCCAGGCACTCCTCTGACACTGCCAGGCACACCTCATACACCGCCAGGCACACCTCAGACACCCCAGGTGACTCTGACACCCCAAGTGCACCTCTGACACCCCAGGCACACCTCTGACACCCAAGGCACACTCTGACACTCCAAGGTGACACCATGGACACTCCCCAGCACACCGCTGACACTGCCAGATACACCCCTGACACCCATGCACACCCTCAGACACTCCAGGCACACCCCACACCCCAGGCACACCCCAGACACTCCCAGGCACACCTCTGACACTTCCAGGTACACCTCTGACACTCCCAGGTACCCTCTGACAAACCCAGGCACACCCTCTGACACCCCAGGTACACCCTGACACCTGCAGGTACCACTCTGCACACTCAAAGGAACACCGACACCCCAGGCACACCCCAGACAATCCCAGGCACACCCCAGACACTCCCAGGCACATTCTGACACCCCAGGCACACCTCTGACACCCCAGGCAAAACCTGACATTCCCAGGCACACCCCTGACACTCAGGCACACCTCTGACACCTCACAGTTACACCTCCGACACTCCCAGTTGCACCCCTGACACCCAGGCACACCCCTGACACTGCATACCTCTGATACTCCCAGGCACACCCCTGACACTTCCGGATACACCCTGACACCCCAGGCACACCAATCACACCCCAAGCACAACTCTGATAATCCCAGGCACACCCCAGACACCACCAGGCACACCCCAGACACCCAGGCACACCTCAGACACCCCGGCACATCTCTGACACCCCAGGCACACCTCTGACACCCCCAGGCAAACCTCTGACATTCCCCAGGCACACCCAGACACTCCCCAGGCACTTCTTGACACTGCCAGGCACACCTCATACACTGCCAGGCATACCAGACATTCCCAGGCACCTTACACCCCAGGTACACCTCTGACACTCCCCAGGCAAACCCCCCTGACATTCCCAGGCACACCCAGACACTCCCCAGGCACCCTCTGACACTGCCAGGCACACCCCACACACCGCCAGGCACACCTCAGACACCCCAGGTGACCCATGACACCCCAAGTGCACCTCTGACACTCCCAGGCACACCTCTGACACTCCAAGGTACACCTCTGACACCCAAGGCACACCATGACACTCCCAGGCACACACACCAGATACACCTGACACCCATGCACACCCCAGACACTCCAGGCACACAGACACCCCAGGCACACCTCAGACACCCCCAGGCACACCTCTGACACTTCCAGGCACACCTCTGACACTCCCAGGTACTCCTCTGACACTCCCCAGGCACACTCCCCTGACAATCCCAGGTACACCTCTGACACCCTGCAGGCACTACCCTGACACTCAGGAACACCCCAGACACTCCCAGGCACACCTCAGACAACCCAGGCACACCTCAGACACTCCCAGGCACATCTCTGACACTACCAGGCACACCTCTGACACTCCCCAGTGCAAACCTGACATCCCCAGGCACACCCCTGACACCCCAGGCACACCTCTGACACTCACAGTCACACCTGACACCAGTTGCACCCCTGACACCCCAGGCACACCCCTGACACCCCAGGCATACCTCTGATACTCCCAGGCACACCTGACACTCCGGATACACCTCTGACACCCCAGGTACACCAATCACACTCCCAAGTACAACTCTGACACTCCCAGGCACACCTCTGACACTACCAGCACCTCTGACACCCCAGGTACACCCCTGACCCTTCCAGGCACACCCTGACACTTCCAGGCACACCTCTGACACCCCAGGCACACCAATGACACCCCCAGGTACACCTCTAATCCCCAGGAACACGATGACACTGCAAGATACACCTTGACATTCCATGTACACCTCCTGACACTTCCAGGTACACCTCAGACACCCCAGGCACACCTCAGACACTCCCAGGTACACCTCTGACACCCCAGGCACACCGCTGTCACTCCCAGGCACACTCCTGACACTCCAGTTACACCCCTGACACTCCCAGGCACACCTCTGACAATCCCAGGCACACCCCAGACAATCCCAGGCACACCTTGACACTCCAGGTACACCCCTGACACTTCAGGCACACCTCTGCACACACCAATGACACTCCCAGGTACACCTCTGACAATCCCAGGTACACCTCTGACACTTCCAGACACCTCTGACACCCCAGGCACACCAATGACACCACCAGGCACACCTCTGACACCCCAGGCACACCCCCTGATACCCCAGGCCTCCTGATACCCCAGGTACACCCCAGACACCCCTGGTTCACCTCTGACACTCTGGTTCACCCTCTAACACCCCTGGCACACCTCTGACACCCCAAGGCAGCTCTTACACCCCAGGCACACATCCGACACCCAAGGCACACCTCTGACACCCTAGGCACTCTCTGACACCCCCTGGCACACCTCTGACACTCCCCAGGTACACCTCTTACACTCCTTGGTTCTCCCCTGACACCCCAGGCACACCCCAGACACCTGCGGCACACCCCAAACACTCCCAGGCACACCTCAGACACCCCAGTCACATCTCTGACACTCCCAAGCACACCTCTGACACTCCCAGGTAAACCTCTGACATTCCCAGGCACACCCTGACACTCCCAGGAACCTCTGACACCCCAGGTACTCCCTGACACTCCCAGGCACACCTCTGACACCCCAGGCACACCTCTGACACTGCAGGTACTACTCTGACACTCAAAGGAACACCTCAGACACCCCCAGGCACACCTCAGACAATCCCAGGTACACCCCAGACACACCCAGGCACATCTCTGACACCCCAGGTGCACACCCTGACACTCCCAGGCAAACCTGACATTCCCAGGCACACTGCTGTCACCCCAGGCACACCCCTGACACCCCAGTTACACTCTGACACCCCAGGCACACCTCTGACAATCCCAGGTACACCCCAGACAATCCCAGGCACACCTTGACACTCCAGGCACACCCCTGACACTTCCAGGCACACCCTGGCACTCCCAGGCACACCATGACACCCCAGGTACACCTCTGATACCCAGGCACACCCCTGCCTCCAGATACACCCTGACACCCCAGGCACACCAATGACACTACCAGGCACACCTCTGACAGTCCCAGGTACACCTCTGATAATTCCCAGGTACACCTCCGACATTCCCCAGGCACACCGACACCCCCTTGTTCACCTCTGACACTCCCTGGTTCACCCCTGACACCCCTGGTTCACCCCTAACACCCCCTGGTACACCTCTGACACCTGCTGCACCTCACACCCAGGCACACATCCGACACCCAAGGCACACCCTGACACCCCAGGCAACACCTCTGACACCCCAGGCACACCTCTTACACCCCCTGTTCTCCCTGATACCCCAGGCACACCCCAGACACCCAAGGCACACCCCAAACACCCCCAGGCACCCCAGACACCCCAGCTTACATCTCTGACACCCAGGTGCACCTCTGACACCCAGGCAAACCTCTGACATTCCCCAGGCACACCAGACACTACCAGGCACCCTCTGACACTGCCAGGCACACCCCATACACCGCCAGGCACACCCCAGACACCCCCAGGTGGACCTGTGATACTCCAAGTGCACCTCTGACACCCCAGGCACACCTCTGACACTCCAAAAGACACCTCTGACACTCTAAAATCCAATGACACCAGGCACACCTCTGACATTCGCAGGCACTACTCTGACACCCCAGGCACCTCCAACCTCCCAGGCACACCTCAGACACTCCCAGGTACACCTCAGACACTCCAGGCACATCTCTGACACTCCCAGGTACACCTCCTGACACTCCCAGGTAAACCTCCTGACATTCCCAGGCACACCCGTGACACTCCCAGGTACTCCTCTGACACTGCCAGGTACCTCTCACCACTGCCAGGTATACCTCAGACACTCCCAGGTGCTGACACCCCAGGCACACCTCTGACCCCCCAGGCAAACCTCTGACATTCCCAGGCACACCCGTGACACTCCCAGGTACTCCTCTGACACTGCCAGGTACCTCACACACTGCCAGGTACACCTCAGACACCCCAGGTGACCTGCTGACACTCAAGTGCACCTCCTGACACTCCCAGGCACACCTCTGACACTCCAAGGTACACCTCTGACACTCCAAGGTACATGGACACCCCAGGTACACATGTGCTGCCAGATCTCTGACACTCCCATGTACACCTCAGACACTTCCAGGCACACCCCAGAAACTCCCAGGCACACCTCCAGACACCCCAGGTACACCTCTGACACTTGGTACACCTCTGACACTCCAGGTACTCCTCTGACAATCCCAGGCACACCTCTGACACTCCCCAGGTACACCTCTGACACTCGCAGGTACTACTCTGACACTCAAAGACACCTCAGACACTCCCAGGTACACCCCAGACAATCCCAGACACCTCAGACACCCCAGGTACATCTCCTGACACTCCCAGGCCACCTCTGACACTCCCAGGTAAACTCTCACATTCCCAGGTACAACTCTGACACTCCCAGGTACACCTCTGACACCAGGCACCTCTGACACTCCCAGGTACACCTCTGACCCTTCCAGGTACACCCCTGATACTTCCAGGTACACCTCTGTACTCAGGTACACCAATGACCTCCCAGGTACACCTCTACACTCCCAGGAACACCGATGACACTGCAAGATACACCTCTGACATTCATGTACACCTCGACACTCCAGGCACCTCAGAACCCCCAGGTACACCTCGAACCCCCAGGTACACCTCCAGACACTCCAGGTAAACCTCTGACATTCCCAGGCACACCCCTGACACTCCCAGGTACACCTCTACACTCCCTGGTTCTCCCCTGACACTCCCAGGTACCTCAGACACCCCAGGTACACCTCAGACCTCCCAGGTACACCTCAGACACTCAGGTAAACCTCTGACATTCCCAGGTACACCTCTGACACTCCCAGGTACACCTCTTACACTCACTGGTTCTCCCCTTACACTCCCGGTGCCCTCCTCTGACACTCCCAGGTACACCTCTGACCTCCCAGGTACACCTCTGACACTCCCAGGTACTCACTAGCACTCCCAGGTCCACCTCTGACACTCCCAGACCAATGACACATCCAGGTACCTCTGAGACTTCAGGTACACCTCTGACCTCCCAGGTACACCTCTGACAATCCCAGGTACACCTCTGACACTCTTAGGAACACCTCTGACACTCCCAGGTACACCTCTGACACTCCCAGGTACACTTCTGACACTCCCAGGTACACCTTACACTCCCTGGTTCTCCCCTGACACCCCAGGTACCTCAGACCTCCCAGGTACACCTCTTACACTCCCAGGTACACCGCTGACACTCAGGTAAACCTCTGACATTTCAGGTAAACCTCAATACTCCAGGTACACATCAGACACTCCCTTGTTCTCCCCTGACCTCCCAGGTACACCTCAGACACTCCAGGTACACCTCAGACACTCCCAGGTACACCTCAGACACTCCCAGGTAAACCTCTGACATTCCCAGGTACACCTCTGACACTCCCAGGTACACCTCTTACACTCCCTGGTTTCCCCCAACTCCCAGGTACCCTCTGACCTCCCAGGTACACCTTTGACACTCCCAGGTACACACCGACACTCGCAGGTACTACTCTGACACTTCGAGGTACACCTCAGACCTCCCAGGTACCTTGAACACTCCCAGGTACACCTCAGACACTCCCAGGTACATCTCTGACACTCCAGGTACCTCTGACACTCCCAGGTACACCTCCTGACCTCCCAGTTACACCTCCGACACTCCCATCACACCCCTGACCTCCCAGGTACACCCCTGACCTCCCAGGTACATCTCTGATACTCGGTACACCTCTGACACTTCGGACACACCTGACACTCCCAGGTACACCAATCACTCCCAAGTACAACCCTGACACTCCCAGGTACACCACTGACACTACCAGGTACACCTCTGACACTCCAAGGTACTCCTTTGACGCTGCCAGGTACTCCTCAGACACTCCCAGGAACACCTCTGACACTCCCAGGTACACCGCCTGACACTCACAGGTACACCGCTGACACTCCCAGGTAAACCTCCGTCTCCCAGGTACACATCAGACACTCCTTGTTCTCCTCTGACCTCCTGGTTCACCTCTACTCCCTGGTACACCTCTGACACCCCCAAGGTGCACCTCTTACTCCCAGGTACACCTCCGACACTCAAGGTACACCTCTGACCTCCCGATGCACCTCCCAGCACTCCTAGGTACTCCTCTGACACTCCTGGTACCGATGACACTCCCAGTACACCTCTTACACTCCCTGGTTCTCCCCTGACACTCCCAGGTACACCTCAGACACTCCCAGGTACACCTCTTACACTCCCAGGTACACCGCCTGACACTCCCAGGTAAACCTCTGACATTCCCAGGTAAACCTCCGATACTCAGGTACATCAGACACTCCCTTGTTCTCCCCTGACACTCCCAGGTACCTCAGACACTCCCAGGTACACCTCAGACACCTCCCAGGTACACCTCAGACACTCCCAGGTAAACCTCCTGACATTCCCAGGCACCTCTGACCTCCCAGGTACACCTCTTACACTCCCTGGTTTTCCCTGACCTCCCAGGTACCCTGACCTCCCAGGTACCTCTGACACTCCCGGTACACCTCTGACACTCGCAGGTACTACTCTGACACTCCGAGGTACACCTCAGACACTCCCAGGTACACCTTGAGACCTCCCAGGTACACCTCAGACACTCCCAGGTACATCTCTGACACTCCCAGGTACACCTCCTGACCTCCCAGGTACCTCTGACACTCTCAGTTACACCTCCGACACTCCCATTACACCCCTGACCTCCCAGGTACACCCTTGACACTCCCAGGTACACCTCTGATGCTCCCAGGTACACCTCTGACACTTCCGGATACACACCTGACACTCCCAGGTACACCAATCACACTCCCAAGTACAACTCTGACCTCCCAGGTACACCACCCCACCCAGGTACACCTCTGACACTCCAAGGTACTCCTTTGACGCTGCCAGGTACTCCTCCGACACTCCAGGAACACCTCGACACTCCAGGTACCGCCCCAGCCTCCCAGGTTACCCCATGACCTCCCAGGTACACCTCCGATACTCCCAGGTACACATCAGACACTCCCTTGTTCTCCTCTGACACTCCCTGGTTCACCTCTAACATTCCCTGGTACACCTCTGACACCCCAAGGTGCACCTCTTACACTCCCAGGTACACCTCCGACACTCCAAGGTACACCTCTGACACTCCCTGGTACACCTCTGACACTCCCAGGTACACCTCTTACACTCCCTGGTTCTCCCCTGACACTCCCAGGTACACCTCAGACACTCCCAAGTACACCTCAGACACTCCCAGGTACACATCAGACACTCCCAGGTAAACCTCTGACATTCCCAGGTACACCCCTGACACTCCCAGGTACACCTCTTACGCCCCAGTTCTCCCCTGACCTCCCAGGTACACCTCAGACACTCCCAGGTGCACCTCAGACACTCCCCAGGTACACCTCAGACACTCCCAGGTAAACCTCTGACATTCCCAGGTACACCTCTCACACTCCCAGGTACACCTCTTACACTCCCTGGTTCTCCCCTGACACTCCCAGGTACCCCTCTGACACGCCAAGGTACACCTCTGACACTACCAGGTACACCTCTGACACTCGCAGGTACTACTCTGACACTCCCAGGTACACCTCAGACACTCCCAGGTACACCTCAGTCACTCCCATGTACACCTCAGTCACTCCCAGGTACATCTCTGACACTCCCAGGTACACCTCTGACACTCCCAGGTAAACCTCTGACATTCCCAGGTACACCCGTGACACTCCCAGGTACTCCTCTGACACTGCCAGGTACACCTCATACACTGCCAGGTATACCTCAGACACTACCAGGTGGACCTGTGACACACCCAAGTGCACCTCTGACACTCCCAGGCACACCTCTGACACTCCAAGGTACACCTCTGACACTCCAAGGTACACCGCGGACACTCCCAGGTACACCGCTGACACTGCCAGATACACCTCTGACACTCCATGTACACCTCAGACACTTCCAGGTACACCTCAGACACACCCAGGTACACCTCAGACTTTCCCAGGTAAACCTCTGACACTCCCAGATACACCGCTGTCACTCCCAGGTACACCCCTGACACTCCCAGTTACACCCCTGACACTCTCAGGTACACCTCAGACACTTCCAGGTACACCTCAGACACACCCAGGTACACCCCTGACACTTCCAGGTACACCTCTGGCACTCCCAGGTACACCAATGACACTCCCAGGTACACCTCTGATACTCCCAGGTACACCTACGACACTTCCAGATACACCTCTAACACTCCCAGGTACACCAATGACACTACCAGGTACACCTCTGATACTCCCAGGTACACCTCTGACACCCTCAGGAACACCTCTGACTCTCCCAGGTACACCTCTGACTCTCCCAGGTACACCTCTGACACTCTCAGGTACATCTCTGATACTCCCATGTACACCTCTGACACTTCCAGATACACCTCTGACACTTCCATGTACACCAAGGACACTACCAGTTACACCTCTGACACTCCCAGGTACACCTCCGATACTCCCAGGTACACCTCCGATACTCCCAGGTACACATCAGACACTCCCTGGTTCTCCTCTGACACTCCCTGGTTCACCTCTAACACTCCCTGGTACACCTCTGACACCCCAAGGTGCACCTCTTACACTCCCAGGTACACCTCCGACACTCCAAGGTACACCTCTGACACTCCCAGGTACACCTCTGACACTCCCAGGTACTCCTCTGACACTCCCTGGTACACCTCTGACACTCCCAGGTGCACCTCTTACACTCCCTGGTTGTCCCCTGACACTCCCAGGTACACCTCAGACACCCCCAAGTACAATTCTCGGTGACACTCCCAGGTACAATTCCCTGTACACTCCTTGTAAATCCCTGACATTCCCAGGCACACCCCTGGACACTCCCATGTACACCTCCCTCTTACACTCCCTGGTTCTCCCTGACCCCACCCCTGTGACACTCTGCACACCCCAGACACTCTGCGTACACCTCTGCAGACACTCCTCTGACATTCCCTATGTTGGCCACCTCTGCACTCCCAGGCACACCCTTAAACTCACTGGCTCTCCCCTCACACCCCAGGTACCTCTCTGACACCCAGGCACACCTCCTCTGACACTCCCAGGCACACCTCTGACACTGCAGGTACTACTTGACACTCCAGGCACACCTCAGACACTCCCAGGTGACCTGTGACAGTCCCAAGTGCACTCTGACACTCCCAGGCACACCTCTGACACTCCAAGGTACACCTCTGACACTCCAAGGTACACCATGGGACACTCCCAGGTACACCGCTGACACTGCCAGATACACCCTGACACCCATGTACACCCCAGACACTCCAGGCACACCCCCCAGACACCCCAGGCACACTCAGACACCCCAGGCACACCTCTGACACTCCCAGATACACCGCTGTCACCCCAGGCACCCCTGACACTCCTGTGTTACACCCCCTGACACCCCAGGCACACCTCTGACAATCCCAGGCACACCTGAGGCACCCCCAGGCACACCTCCCCAACACCTGCACACCCCTGGACACCTCCAGCAGGCACACCTCTGACACTCCCAGGTACACCACAACACTCCCTGGTACACCAATGACACTCCAGGCACACCTCTGACACTTCCAGGCACACCTCTGCCAATTTGTGCACACCTCTGACACTCCCAGGCACACCTCTGACAACCCCAGGAACACCTCTGACTCTCTCCCAGGCACACCTCTCTGACACCCCAGGCACACCCCTGACACCTGCACATCTCACACTCCCCAGGCACACCTCTGACACTCCAGATACACCTCTGACACTCCAGGCACACTTCAATGACACTACCAGTTGGCCATTCTGACACTTCAGGTACACCTCCGGATACTCTACAGTACACTCCTCGGATACCCTCCAGGCACACACTGACACCCCTGGTTCTCTCCTCTCTGACACTCCCTGGTTCACCCCAACACTCCCTGGCACACCTCTGACACCCCCAAGGCACCTCCACACTCCCCAGGCACACCTCCCGACACCCAAGGCACAACCTGACACCCCAGGTACACCTCTGACACCTCTAGGCACTCCCTCTGGACACACCCTGGCACACCTCTGACACCCCCAGGTACACCCCATACACCCCTGGTTCTCCCCCTGACACCCCAGGCACCCCAGACACCCCAGGCACACCAGACACTCAGGCACACCCCAGACACCCCTGTCCCTGACATCCTGGCACAACTCTGACACCCCTGCACACCTCCCCACACTCCCCTGGTTCACCTGATCAACTTGAGGTACCAGACACCCAGGTGTTGCACCATGGACACTTGGTGCGTCCCTCTGGCAATCCCAGGCACACCCTCTGACACTCCCCAGGTACACCAGACACCCCAGGTACACCCCCAGACACCCCAGGCACACCTCTGACACCCCCAGGCACACCGCTGTCACCCCAGGCACACCTTCTGACACTCCCAGCCACACCCCTGACACTCCCCAGGCACCCTCTGGACAACCCAGGCACACCCCAGACAATCCCAGGCACACCTTGACACTTCCAGGCACACCCCTGACACCTGAGGTACACCTCTGGCACTCCCCAGGCACACCACCCACATCCCAGGCACACCTCTGATACCCCCAGGCACACTCTGACACCTCCAGGATACACCTCTGACACCCCAGGCACACCAATGACACTACCTGCACACCTGACAGTCCCAGGCACACCTGATACTCCCCAGGTACACCTGAGCACTCCAGGCACACACCCAGACACCCCTGGTTCACCCTCTGACACCCCCTGGTTCACCCCCTGACACTCCCTGGTTCACCCCCACCACCCCTGGCATACCTCTGACACCTGCTGCACCCCACACCCAGGCACACACATCCGACACCCAAGGTA
>NW_024728898.1:0-12123 GCF_018991925.1 Homarus americanus | reverse complement strand
ATTAATGGCAGCAGTGGGGCGAAAACAAAAAATGGCAACAATTGCCTTATATGTGATTAATGGCAGTAGTGGGGCGAAAACAAAAAATGGCAACAATTACCTTTTATGCTATTAATGGCAGCAGAGGGACGAAAACAAAAAATGGCAAAAATTGCCTTATATGTGATTAATGGCAGCAGATGGATGAAAATAAAAAAAATGGCAACAATTGCCTTATATGCGATTAACGGCAGCAGAGGGACGAAAACAAAAAATGGCAACAATTACCTTATATGTGATTAACGGCAGCAAAGGGGTGAAAACAAAAAATGGCAACAATTGCCTTATATGTGATTAATGTAGGAAGGAAAAATAATTAATGGCAAATAATTGTTTTAAGATTAAACGCGAGGATTTAAAAACCATCAACAACTTTATGCATTATTAACGGCAGCAGAGGCTGAAAACAAAAAATGGAAGCAATCGCCTTATATGCACCAATACAGAGGGTTAAAAAAATGGCAACACCGCACCTGGTGGCGCATTACCCAAAGATAACCCAAAACGCATGGCAGCAAACAATCAGGCAGGATTAATATATGTGTGGGCGAAAATACAACGATTGCCATATATGTGATTATTAATGGCAGCAGTGGGGCGAAAACAAAAAATGGCAACAATTGCCTTATATGTGATTACCGGCAGCAGAGGGACGAAAAAAAAATGGCAACAATTGCCTTATATGTGATTAATGGCAGCAGAGGGACGAAAACAAAAATGGCCACAATTGCCTTATATGGGATTACCGGCAGGAGAGGGACGAAAACGAAAAATGGCAACAATTGCCTTATATGTGATTAATGGCAGCAGTGGGGCGAAAACAAAAAATGGCAACAATTACCTTATATGTGATTAATGGCAGCAGTGGGGCGAAAACAAAAAATGGCAACAATTGCCTTCTATGCGATTAATGGCAGCAGAGGGACGAAAACAAAAAATGGCAACAATTGCCTTATATGTGATTAACGGCAGCAAAGGGCCGAAAACAAAAAATGGCAACAATTGCCTTATATGTGATTAATGGCAACAGTGGGGCGAAAATAAATAATGGCAACAATTGCTTTATATGCGATTAACGGCAGCAGAGGGACGAAAAGAAAAAATGACAACAATTGCTTTATATGTGATAAATGGCAGCAGTGGGGCAAAAACAAAAAATGGCAACAATTGCCTTATATGTGATTAATGGAAGCAGATGGCCGAAAATACAAAAATGGCAACAATTGCCTTATATATGATTAATGGCAGCAGTGGGACGAAAACAAAAAATGGCAACAATTGCCTTATATGCGATTAACGGCATTAGAGGGACGAAAACAAAAAATGGCAACAATTGTCTTATATGTGACTAATGGCAACAGTGGGGCGAAAACAAAAAATGGCAACAAATGCCTTTTATGTGTTTAATGGCAGAAGTGGGGCGAAAACAAAAAATGGCAACAATTGCCTTATATGCCATTTCTGGCAGCAGAAGGACGAAAACAAAAAATGGCAACAATTGCCATATATGTGATTAATGGCAGCAGAGGGACGAAAACAAAAAATGGCCACAATTGCCTTATATGTGAATATTGGCAGCAGTGGGACGAAAACAAAAAATGGCAACAATTGCCTTATATGCAATTACCGGCAGCAGAGGGACGAAAACAAAAAATGGCAACAATTGCTTTATATGCTATTAACTGCAACAGAGGGACGAAAACAAAAAATGACAACAATTGCCTTATATGTGATTAACGGCAGCAGAGGGACGAAAAAAAAATGGCAACAATTGCATTATATGTGATTAATGGCAGCAGAGGGACGAAAACAAAAAATGGCAACAATTGCCTTATATGCGATTAATGGCAGCAGTGGGGCGAAAACAAAAAATGGCAACAATTGCCTTATATGCTGTTAATGGCAGCAGAGGGACGAAAAAAAAATGGCAACAATTGCCTTAAATGTGATTAATGGCAGCAGTGGGGCGAAAACGAAAAACGGCAACAATTGCCTTATATGTGATTAATGGCAGCAGAGGGGCGACAATAAAAAATGGCAACAATTGCCTTATATGTTAATAATGGCAACAGTGGGGTGAAAACAAAAAATGGCAACAATTGCCTTATATGTGATTAATGGCAGCAGTGAGGCGAAAACCTGAGAGCCGTTGTGAGCCACCTAGAATGTATGTGAGACTGGACCTATCTGCAGGTAAGCAAGTCTATCAGGCATGACCCCAGTTTTGATGGCACTGCAAATCATGTAACCATAGTACTGGTCAGTATTCAGGTCGTCAATGACAGTATGTGCTAGCTCAACGAGTGGAGGGGAAACTGTGATTTTTTCAAAGCTCGGATTTATTTCTAACTCAGTGGCAGAATCCAGCATCTTGCCAAGAGAACCAGACCATCTGTTGTTTGAAAGAGTCTTGCCATCCAGCTCCTGGATCAGATGTCTGAGTGGCAACTCGTTGGTGTGGAGGTCACAAACAATCCAGACCAGCTTCCTCCCAATCTTCCGCTCTATCCACTGTATGACCCCCCCCTTGCCACCCTGTGTTCGTGTTGGTGCTGTCCCCTCCAATGGCCTGCAGGGTCTGGTCTACGTTCCTCTCTCTGAGCCAGTTCACAATGTTATCTGCCACTATCTCAGCTGGTTTCTTGATGTCATCTTTCTCTGGAGTGAAATGCCACAAATACTTCCCTTCTGGTTCACTGCAGCAGGAGTAGTGTTCCTCCTTCACCATGGCAGGGAACAACTTGTCAGAATCTCCAACTTTCATGAACACTTTTGAAAGCTATCCTCCCACTGTAAAGAACAAACAATTGATTCCATTTTCTCTTATCCCCTTTATCAAACTCCTCTTCTAGGTTACTGACAAGTCTCCTGGAGCTCTCCTCTCATTTTGCGAGGGTCTATCACCAGGTGAACATCATCAGGTGTTAATAACCACTGTCAACTGGTGCAGCTACATTCTAAAGTTTCTGAGACCAGTGTGTGTGTCATGTTAATGAGAGCTATTCTCGACATCTTCCTTATTTCGAATCTTATGCCTGGAAGGTTTGGGATCATTATTTTCTGTTAGGACAAGTCAAATTATCTCCTGGTCAGCACTCGGATCAGCCATGGGGAAGTCATTAAACTCTGAATCAGCTTGACTCCAATCATCGGCCTTTTTTACCTCACCCTGGGCCTTCTCAAGTCTCTTCTCCTCTTCTGTCTCTCTGTGGCAGCCTCCTGTCTCTTGGACTCCGGAATATCTTGGCTAGAAATCATGAGAGCCCCTATACTGCCAGTCTTCTCTCTCTGTGCTTTGACAAATGCCAGTTCGATCACAGGAATCTTCAGTTCACGCTTGCAAATACAGGAGATGTGGGCCTCGGATTTACAGTCACGATCGCATCCAAACTCAGGACAGAGAACAATTGGGCACTTGCAAGTAATTATGTCAAATAACTGGTCCAGTTGCTTGGCAAAGCTGTCCTTAACTGCAAGTTTTCCTCTCCCAAGAGAGATATCTCTTGCCTTTCCCAACTGGCTAGCAGTCTCTCACTAATCTTCTTCTGACTTGTTATGACTGGAGGCTTGAACTGAGCGTTAGCCAGAGTGTACTGTGCCAAGACAGCTTTGGCCTGCATCACTGTAATGTCTGCTCAGTAAGTTCTTTGCCCTTTTCACTGATTTTGCCTGATTAAAACACTGTATCTCAAAGCATCTCAATGTAGGCAACTCCGACTTCAGGAGTTTCTCCAGACCCAAGATAGTGACTGAGATGGCTGGATTTTTGGTTCCTCGTCCTGACACAAGCAGCCATCGCAAATATTATCAACTTATAAATGCATCAGAATCTGAAACAGAATAAAATATTATTAGTTGGGTTGTTAAAGAATGAAGTCAGAAAGCAATGTTCACTATTTAATTGTAATGCACTAATGCAGCTGTACGTTAGATATTCGATAAATTTCACACTAAAATTTACCTAGCAAAAGGTTGCAAAATATTAAAACTGAAATTATTTTATGTTTATATACACTAAAATCTACCAAAAAAGTGATGGGCCATTAGTTTTAGCTGATCTTCCCTCCTATGACATAACTTTCTACTCCTCTGCAGTGTTCTTGCTTCGAGATTATCTGCCACAGTGTCAATCTCCTTTTCATTGCTGCCACATTTTCTTGTACCTAGACCTATGTGTCCTCTGACAGAATAGATGGGGTATTATGGCCAGTATTTGAAGAGCTAATGGGGCCAGGGGGCTGTTATGATTGTAACTGATTATGAGGCAAGTCATCTCCCGGATCATTCTTTGGTGGCTGCGCACTTGGGTGGTTCAAAGAGGTTAGCTGACGACCACCTGACCACTTCTGAGTGCACCTCTTTGACCCATTTCACCACATCGTCCCCTGACATGCCTGTCCAATTTGTTGACTGTATGTCATTCACCTCATGAGCAGTATTTTCCGACTGAGTGGGTTCACTATTATCGTCTGACATGTCGTCAGCAGGTGATGGATCTCTGCCGTATGGATTTTGACAGCTGGTCGCTTTCCTACAACCCACACATTGTGTGTTACTTCTCAAGATGAACAACAGCCAGGGCTTGATTCATTTGAGCACCGACAGGCCATTTCAGCCATGTTGCCGTCCTGAAAGGAGGTGGCCGACGGGGCACCCGCGGGTGGAGGCTGTGGGGGGGGGGGCTGGGGGGGGCTGGGCAGGGCCAGGGCAGACCTGGGCTGAGAACAAGGCGGGAAGGACCGTTACCACCCATGACCAGCTCGGGTAATATGCCACGGCCTACGTGGCACTGACCAACACCAGCGCCACCTGCTATTCAGTCCCCGGTTCTCCATTAATTATCACCAATATCCACTCAGGAGGTCCACAGGTGGATGACACTGCGATCATTTGACGCATTACACATTCACAAGTAATAATTCCGGAAATTCTGGCTGGTTGTCCATAATAATAATAATAATAATAATAATAATAATAATAATAATAATAATAATAATAATAATAATAATAATAATAATAATAATAATAATAAAAATAATAATAATAATAATAATAATAAAAATAATAATAATAATAATAATAATAATAATAATAATAATAATATTATTATTATTATTATTATTATTATTATTATTACTATTACTATTATTATTATTATTATTATTATTATTATTATTATTATTATTATTATTATTATTATTATTATTATTATTATTATTATTATTATTATTATTATTATTATTATTATTATTATTATTATTATTTTCAGTCAAATTATAATACAGGTTTATAAGTAGATAGGTATGTATATAAACATTGCAGATATACAGTTCAGAATGAATATAGTTAATGTACATATACTGTACCTGTAAGCCAGGGAAGTAGACCTACACTGCAGTTTCCTGTGTGCAGAGACAGTGCAGGTAAACAACAATGGTAAATAGTAAGGTAACGTGACCAAGAATAGTCGTCAAAGCTATGAGGTGCTTATTTCCAGGAGAATCATTTGCTTAGGCTTAGGCTTGGTCTTTAAACAGGAATAGTAGGCTATACCAACACGAGTAATAGTGAAAGGTTTTCTGATAAATTCAATTCGCATTATATTACACTTGAACTGTTTGAGGTTGGCAGATCATTTCCACTTCAAATACAACATTCAGTGGTTGATGTTATGCGCTCACTTACTATGGCTTCACCTATTGTAAAAATTATCAATAACTTGTAATAAATCAGTGTATTCACTCCCAGTAAACACTGCTCCTTACACTGTCACTATGTTGAAATGAACTGTAGTTTGAGCTTTTCCCCATCTAAGTTATTATATGTCTTATTTGTGTCACTTATGTTACTTGTATATTATCTGTAATTCGTAACCCATTCCCCAAATATGTAACTGTATATTTTCAGCCTTCTGGCTGCCAAGCTCTTTCAATAAACCGTTAATTATTATTATTATTATTATTATTATTATTATTAACTTTAGCATTGAACTGTTTGATACCATTCCTGATCTCGATGTGGTTAGGTAACTTGTTTCAATTCGCTATAGCTGTGAAAAAGAAAGTGATTTTCGCTTGACCGAGGGGACCACCATAAAATTATGTTCACTGCCTCTAGTCCCTTGCCGGTTCATATCCCTAAGTGTAACAAAGTTTGCTATTAGATACTCTGAGCACAGTCCACTGGAAATCCTGTAAGTAAATGGATATGGTGATATGAGAAATTGCTGAATACCATCCAGAATTTGTTTAAGGGTGGGAAATATGCATTAAGATTTGTCAGGAAGAGGGAAATTGAATATAATTATCAGTAAAAGTAGAACTACGTAAACGATTTTAGCTGTTAAAATTCCATGGATAGTACAGCAAGAGAGGTGTAAATGGGTGTGAAGGAGAGAAGAGTAAGTTTGGTAAGTATTGAAACAGCCGTAAATAGGGGATACATTTGCTACTGTTTGTAGACGCAACTGTTCTAGTGAGTGATATAGCAGAAAATGAACAAGTTTGGCGATAGTTGATAGTGAATGAAAAGAAAATCAAATTACTGAAAATAAATAGAGAATAAAGATAAATAATAAACGTTGGCTTGAATGGAAACACAATGATAAAAAGTGGATTGTTTCAGATATTCAGAATGGATGTGTTAGCAAATGGAAGAATGAGGGATGAAACGCAGTGTAGTTGAAGAAAAATGGTGAGTGGATTAATAAATGTAAGGAGAAGGATAATCGTGGCAAAGGAGGAAAACACGAGGTTGCTCAGAGGAATAGTAAAACGACATTGTTGCAAGAATGTAAAGTATGGCCTCTGAATGCAAATGATGAAAGTCAAACGATACTTGAAAATGTTTAATTTAAGAACAATTTGTGAAGTATGGAGTTAACTTAAATTGATGGTAGAGGGGAGAGAGGAAGGCAGCGAAGGGGAGGGAGGATACGGTTAAGGATACACTAAAAGTAAGGGAATGGACGTCCAAGAACCAGCAGTGTCCACGAATGACAGGAAAGCCTTGGCATCTAATGATGTTAAAGGATTGACGCTTTGTTGAAGGCTGATGGTAGGCTAATGTGAAACGATGAGGGTAAACCAGTTGTGGAGTCTTGTTGTGCATGGGAGTACCGAAGTAGAACATATCTTTTACAGTATCAAGGCTGAACGAATGACAACAAATGCATTGATAATGTGTTTTCATAACCTCTCTGGTGTCCTGCCTCTACAGCAACAGAGAAATGGCTTGAGAGAGTAAATGTTAGCCCCGATGAGTACAGGATATAGACCACAGAGTCTTATATACCTCCTTATTATCAATTTGCAGGTAGGAGTTAAGAGTGAGAAGGCTCTGAGCTTGCTCCATCTACAAGGCATCTTTTACCTGTGGTTCCTGGGCCACTTCTGTGCTTGCCTCGCCTTCATAGCTGAGATCCTTGTGAATTTAAGAAAAAAGAAGAAAATTCATCACAACGCAACATGTAATGAATGAAAAAAGACAATAGTCATCATAATCAAACCTGCAGTAAACGGTTGATCAATTCACGCTTAGAGTTCTCCTGCACGACACCCGTCTACAGTGACCGTGATCGACACGAGACTAAGTGTGTTAACCTAGGTTTGTTATCCCCGTGGAAATATCACGTGTGGAAGCCTGGTTGTGACAAAAACAATCCAGGCTGGTCTATTGCATCTATGTGGTTAAACAAGTCACGCTTACCAGTTCTCCTGGCTGGGACAACCATCTACAGTGACTGTCAGTGACGCGAGACTATGTGTGGTAACCCAAGAGTACTTTTTGTTGTTATTGCCCGTGGAAAGAAGTTCTTGTGCGGAAGCCTGGTTGCAACAAAAGCAATCCAGGCTGGCAGTAAATGTATTACTTGAAGAATTAAGGCTCTGTTAAGTCATACCCACAGTAGAGCAATCACATGTGTCCCCAAGTTGGAAATTCCCTCTTTTAGAAGATTAATTTTATTACAGCGTGAACGTGAGTGACTCATATATCCATGCAAATTGTAAATCATTGTATGGAAGCTTGACAAATAAATGTAAGTGCAATTATCTGCCCGTATCTGTGATACTATCTTATTATTACTAAGAGTAATGACTAATTGGTTGTGACAAAGTATAACCATTAACCAATAACTTAGATGGATGTTGGAAATTAATGGAACTCATTAAATCATCATTTATCAAGTATAAATCATGGAATGTCGAGTGGTGGAGTGAACTTCTACGTAGATACTCCATAATCTCCTGTAAGTAACCAGTGTGAAGGTATCGAATTCTATGGTAAGAAATAAGAAACACAACATATTATAATCTTTATATAATATAATCCACTCTTACACCATATAATGATACAGAACACAATGAGAGGAAGAATATAAATAAGTAAGAATAGAGAGTAGGAATGTAAAGATAGGAAACTTGGTCCACGGCTGCCACCAATATAATGAGACAAATCTCACAAGAAGAGAATTACATAAATAAGTAAGAATAGAGAGTAGAAATGTAAAGATAGGAAACTTGGTAGCGTGGCCTGGATGTTATTTACTCAGCGTCAATACGCTTATCTTATCTCGTATGTCAATACACATATATCACTTCTTAAAGGGACAACTTGTTAAACACCTCTTCGATACAACTATTTATTAATTCACTCAATGACATGGACACATTAATATCACTATTATATCGGGGTACTAACACATTATGCTTTACGTTCCTTGACATCGACTCTCGGACACACCTGAATGAATACACTTCCCACAGTAGGTAACTCACCCTAGGACGTTCTGACAAGACTCACGTGTACCCTGACGTAGGCCCAGTGAGTGCTGGCTGGGCTGCCTCCTATGGGAGAATCTGCTCAGCTGGCGATGCCGTGGTCTGGTCGGGAAGTCTCCCTCCCGACCTGGGGAGGGGACGTGCGGGACACTGCTTAGTGAACCGAGTGACGACCGGAACGGGAGGGAGATGACAGCAACCAGAATGAGAATCAGTATGACCAGAAGGATAATGATAAAGATAATGCCCGTGGACGGGACTGTAGGGCCTTTATATGGGGTCGGCCCAGCCGGCTTCTGACCTCTAACAATTAACACTAAACTGGTTTGATCTGGATAGCTGTGTGCAGGTGTGGTCCTGCCCAGGTGTCTTGGTTAGGTGCGGTTGTAGGTCACCCGGCTCACGTCATTAGCGGGCGAGGTCAAGTCCCTTGGGTCGACCTGAGGTGTGTCAACCCGGAATGTGGTGGTACCACGAGGTCTGTGGTGTACTTGCTGTTATATGCGGCATAATTCTGGGCTGTAAGGTTTGGTCTGACAATCAATCATTACAGCCACTACGAAAACCAAAACCATGACACTGTCTCACACTTGCTTGGGTATTCAAACCCTGGGCCATTGGACTGTCAGCTCATTATGATAGTTACTTCGCCACCACATCCAGGACTCTTAAAGGTTAATATAGGGAAATTATTATAGATTTTTTTTTAGAGGAATGAATTTTGTAAAACTATTTTACATATCATTTGGGTTCTGAAATCGTTTGACCTTCTGTTTCAACTCAAGTCTTGTCACTGACTGCTGGGCTCCATATAAGAACATAAGAACATAAGAATGGAGGAAACTGCAGGGGGCCTATTGGCCCATACTGGGCAGTCCCATTTACACCCAACCCCTATTGCTCATATATCCATTCAACCTATGTTTAAAACTATCCAACGTATTCGAGTCAATAATGATGTTTGGTAACTTGTTCCATTCATCCACTACTCCAAACCAATGTTTACCTATTTCGCTCCGAAATCTAAATTTGTCTAATTTAAAACCATTGTTACACTGGTTTTGATAGTTTGAGTATCTTTGTTATGTCCACTTTGTTTAGCTCTGACTTCCCTTTACAGGGCTGTATACACCTCTATCATATCGCTCCTCACTCTACGACTCTCGAGGGGGTGCAAATTAAGATGCATTAACCTGTCTATGTACTTGAGGTTCCTAATGTCCGGGATTAATCTTGTCAATCTCTTCTAAATTCTTTCTGGGGGTTCTATATCCATTTTCTGTAATACGATGACCAGAGGTGAACTGCGTAATCCAAGTGAGATCTCACAAGCGCAATATATAGTTTCTAGTCTTGTAACTAACACTCCTTTGTGTGATCCCAAGTACTTTATTAGCCTTGTTTCGGTCAAATACACATTGTTTACTTGGCTTAAGTTTCCTACTTATTATTACTCATTAATCTTTCTTACATTTGGATTTCTCTATAACATCGTTGTTCATCTGATATCTTGTTTCTCTGTTTACATCTCCTAGACAAAGTACTTTACATATGTCCACATTGAATTTCATCTATCATTTTTCAGAGCATTCGAAAAATTTGTTTAGATTTTCCTTTAGTTTTGCGGAGTCCTCGTCAAATTTAATTACACGCCCTATTTTAGTGTCATCAGCAAATGTACTTATGTTGCTGTCTACGCCGATATCTATATAGTTTATGTAAATAATAAATGATAATGGTCCAAGTACTGAGCCTTGAGGTACTCCACTTGTGACGTTACTCCAATCGGATTTAGTGCCGTTAATGATCACTCGCTGTTTTCTGTCCTGTAACCAAGCACTAATCCATTTTAGAATATCTCCTCCAATGCCATGAGCCTCCACTTTTCTTATTAGCCTTTCGTCAAGGCTTTGCTAAAGTCAAGATATACCACATCAATGTCGCGCCCCTTGTCCACTGATTCGAAAACAGCTGAAAAGAATGTTAATTGATTAGTCAAACATGAACGCCCGTTTGTGAAGCCATGTTGGGAATCATTGATCAACTTGTGTTTCTCCAGGTGATTTCGAAAAGAATTTGAAATTATTGCTTCCAGTAATTTGCCTGCAATTGATGTTCAGCTGATTGGACGGGAGTTAGAGGATAGTGATCTATCTCCCTTCTTGAAAATCGGTATCACATTCGCTATCCTCCAGGATTCTGGTACGACACCCGTTTTTAAGGACATGTTAAACAATTTTGCTAAGTGCATCCTAAGCTCATCTTTACATTCCTTTAATACTCTGGCAATTAGATCATCGGGACAAGGCGACTTAATGGGCGTTAACTTGTCTATTTGCTTACTAACGTCGTTACCAGTCACTACTATCTCGCTTGATCTATTTTCTTCACTATCTCTGTATATAGTCAGTGCCTCGGGTATTATGTTCAAATTTTCGGTGGTGAAAACTGTTGAAAAATATTTATTCAGATTATTGCTCATTTCTCCGTCGTTATCAATTAGTTCGCCGGTATCTGACTGTATTGGTCCAATCTTTTCTCGTGTTTTAGTTTGATACATTTGAAAGAATCCCTAGCTACCTTCAGTTCATTATTCCTCTTTGCTTTACTTATCTCGGTCTTAACCCAACTGGCCAATACCTTATAATAATCTCTGAGGTAAACTTCACCATGATTTATTCTCCTACATATAGCCTTCCTTTGTCCAATAATATTCTTTAAATAATTGTTTATCCATTTAGGGTAATTTTTTTCTGATCTGTGTTTTCTGTATGGTATGTTCTGCGTTTGTGCATTAAGTAACTCATTATTTAAATTGTTGTTGAACTCGTCATCCTCAGTTCTCGTGATCAGGTCATCCTGATCCGTCATATTTTGTGAGGATATCGTTGTCAGGTCTCCAGGTAAGATGAGCTCGCCCTCTGTGGGTACATTGTGTGAGATCACCTCACGTGAGGTCATGTAATCCACCCCCAAACGTAATACGTCTTCTCTCAGCTGTCTTTTCAACCTATCAAAGTTTGCCTTTCTGAAATCTGGGAATTTAATGGAATTTTTCTTGCGTCTGTCATTAAATTCTAATTTAAATCTTATTTGTTTGTGATCGCTGTTGGCAAGTTCGTTCCCTACCTCGACATTACTAATGAGGTTTTCTCTGTTTAACAGTCCTAAATCGAGTATATTATTACCCCAGGTGGGTTCGGTTATATGTTGACTTAGGAAACAGTCCTGAACTGTTTCAAGAAAATCCTCTGATTCTGAGTTACCTGTAAGGTCGAGCCAAACTTTTTGGCTTAAGTTAAAG
>NW_024728897.1:0-1980 GCF_018991925.1 Homarus americanus | reverse complement strand
GTACAGGTAGATGAGGTGGTGCAGGTAGATGGGGGTGGGTACAGGTAGATGAAGGTGGTACAGGTAGATGAGGGTGGTACAGGTAGATGAGGGTGGTACAGGTAGATGAGGGTGGTACAGGTAGATGAGGGTGGTACAGGTAGATGAAGGTGGTACAGGTAGATGAGGGTGGTACAGGTAGATGAGGGTGGTACAGGTAGATGAGGGTGGTACAGGTAGATGAGGGTGGTACCAGATGAGGGTGGGTACAGGTAGATGAGGGTGGTACAGGTAGATGGGGGTGGTACAGGTAGATGAGGGTGGTACAGGTAGATGAGGTGGTACAGGTAGATGAGGTGGTACAGGTAGATGAGGGTGGTAACAGGTAGATGGGGGTACAGGTAGAGTGAGGGTGGTACAGGTAGATGAGGGTGGTACAGGTAGATGGGGGTGGTACAGTAGATGAGGGTGGTACAGGTAGATGGGGGTGGTACAGGTAGATGAGGGTGGTACAGGTAGATGAGGGTGGGTACAGGTAGATGAGGGTGGTACAGGTAGATGAGGGTGGTACAGGTAGATGAGGTGGTGACAGGTAGATGAGGGTGGTACAGGTGATGAGGGGGGTGGTACAGGTAGATGAGGTGGTACAGGTAGATGGGGGTGGTACAGGTAGATGAGGGTGGTACAGGTAGATGAGGGGGGGTACAGGTAGATGAGGGTGGTACAGGTAGATGAGGGTGGTACAGGTAGATGAGGGAAGTACAGGTAGATGAGGTGGTACAGGTAGATGAGGGTGGTACAGGTAGATGAGGGTGGTACAGGTAGATGGGGGGGTGGTACAGGTAGATGGGGGTGGTACAGGTAGATGGGGGTGGTACAGGTAGATGAGGGTGGTACAGGTAGATGAGGGGGGTACAGGTAGATGAGGGTGGTACAGGTAGATGAGGGTGGTACAGGTAGATGAGGGTGGTACAGGTAGATGAGGGTGGTACAGGTAGATGAGGGTTGTACAGGTAGATGAGGGTGGTACAGGTAGATGGGGTGGTACAGGTAGATGGGGTGGTACAGGTAGAGAGGGGTGGTACAGGTAGATGAGGGTGGTACAGGTAGATGAGGGTGGTACAGGTAGATGAGGGTGGTACAGGTAGATGAGGTGGTACAGGTAGATGAGGGTGGTACAGGTAGATGAGGGTGGTACAGGTAGATGGGGTGGTACAGGTAGATGGGGGTGGTACAGGTAGATGAGGTGGTACAGGTAGATGAGGGTGGTACAGGTAGATGAGGGTGGTACAGGTAGATGAGGGTGGTACAGGTAGATGGGGGTGGTACAGGTAGATGAGGGTGGTACAGGTAATGAGGGTGGTACAGGTAGATGAGGGTGGTACAGGTAGATGGGGGGTGGTACAGGTAGATGGGGGTAGCAGGTAGATGAGGGGTGGTACAGGTAGATGAGGGTGGTACAGGTAGATGAGGGAGGTACAGGTAGATGAGGGTGGTACAGGTAGATGAGGGGGGGACAGGTAGATGAGGGTGGTACAGGTAGATGAGGGTGGTACAGGTAGATGAGGGTGGTACAGGTAGATGAGGGTGGTACAGGTAGATGAGGGTGGTACAGGCAGATGAGGGTGGCGACAGGGTAGATGGGGTGGTACAGGTAGATGAGGTGGTACAGGTAGATGGGGGTGGTACAGGTAGATGGGGGTGGTACAGGTAGATGAGAGGGTGGTACAGGTAGATGAGGTGGGTACAGGTAGATGGGGTGGGTACAGGTAGATGGGGGGGTACAGGTAGATGGGGTGGTACAGGTAGATGGGGTGGTACAGGTAGATGGGGTGGTACAGGTAAGATGAGGGTGGTACAGGTAGATGGGGTGGTACAGGTAGATGAGGGTGGTACAGGTAGATGAGGGTGGTACAGGTGAGATGAGGGTGGTACAGGAGATGGGGGTGGTACAGGTAGATGGGGCGGTACAGGTAGATGAGGGTAGTACAGGTAGATGGG
>NW_024728896.1:0-16200 GCF_018991925.1 Homarus americanus | reverse complement strand
AAAATGGATTTTGTTCAAAATTTCAGTATAGGTACTCCTGAATGTGCTGCTTAAGGATCTGTTAACCAAAATTTGATATCTTGATTATAACTTGTTCAATTGGCTTTTAAAAAATGTTCAAATGATTTTTAGAATATTTTAATTACTTTTGCAATGCTAATTACTCGCCACTTATGGGTTTTCGAGGTCATTTCTTGGTGCTTGTGTATTATTCTGGATGTACTTAAATAGTTAGGCACATTAAATTTTAATTCAGAGAGAAAAAGTATTTTTGGCCAAAAATCCTTTAAGGCTTTAGACTTACAATTTTTGTCATTTCGGCCAAAAAATGGATTTTGTTCAAAATTTCAGTATAGGTACTCCTGAATGTGCTGCTTAAGGATCTGTTAACCAAAATTTGATATCTTGATTATAACTTGTTCAAATGGCTTTTAGAAAATGTTCAAATGATTGTTAGAATATTTTAATTACTTTTGCAATGCTAATTACTCGCCACTTATGGGTTTTCGAGGTCATTTCTTGGTGCTTGTGTATTATTCTGGATGTACTTAAATAGTTAGGCACATTAAATTTTATTTCAGAGAGAAAACGTATTTTTGGCCAAAAATCCTTTAAGGCTTTAGACTTACAATTTTCGTCATTTCGGCCAAAAAATGGATTTTTGTTCAAAATTTCAGTATAGGTACTCCTGAATATGTTGCTTACGATCTGCAACCAAAAATTTGATATCTTGATTATAACTTGTTCAAATGTAGCTTTTAGAAAAATGTTCAAATGATTTTTAGAATATTTTAACATTTTTAATGCTAATTACCGCCACTTATGGGTTTTTGAGGCTATTTCTCAGGTTGTGTATTATTCTGGATGTACTTAAATAGTTAGGCACATTAAATTTTAGTTCAGAGAGAAAACGTATTTTTGGCCAAAAATCCTTTAAGGCTTTAGTCTTACAATTTTTGTCATTTTCGGCCAAAAAATGGATTTTGTTCAAAATTTCAGTAGAGGTACTCCTGAATGTGCTGGTTAAGGATCTGTTAACCAAAATTTGATATCTTGATTATAACTTGTTCAAATGGCTTTTAGAAAATGTTCAAATGATTTTTAGAATATTTTAATTACTTTTGCAATGCTAATTACTCGCCACTTATGGGTTTTCGAGGTCATTTCTTGGTGCTTGTGTATTATTCTGGATTGCCCCAGTAACGTTTGTTTGTAAAAAATCGCAGTTAACATCGAAATATATTTTGAAAGGCGTCGGTGTGTGTAGGGACACCCATAATGTGACTAGTGTAAACACTAAACTTAAGCGGAGTTCAGTAACATTTACTCTTCTGAAAAATGCTACAGTTAGGTAAAACTTATTTACGAGTACTGGAAATTAAGTGACCGAGACCTGCCGGTACAGCAAAGTGAAAATCTGGTGCTAGTGGTGGAGCGTATTTAGAGATCGACGTTGTATAAGACGACTCCTAGTTTTAAGAAAACAAATTGGAGCTTCAAAGGTCAACTTACAGGCCACTGTACTGTACATCTACACGAGTAAAGTTGGACTCGCAAACAAACCTCCAGAACATAACTCATTCATCAGTAGAGCTCCTCATTTGGGGGAAGTATTTTCATCACAGAAAAGTATCTTGGCTTTTATAATGGGAGTCTATGGAAGTATTGATGTGATTTACTTAAGGTTTCTCAGGAACAAAACTTTTATAAACTGAGGGATATCTGTAGAACCTTTCTAATATTAAAAGTACCAGAAAATATTAAGTAAAATACCAGGTAGTAATTACGGTCCAGTTCACTGCAGGTCCAGCTCAATTCAGGTCCATTTTAGCCAGTGGGGGAGAAAGCATATGAAAATATTACTTAAGACAAAGTACTGCACTGTTACTATGTAAAAATTACAACTTGTAGAAAGTACAGGGAGTCCCCGCCGATATGAACGGTGTTAAACATGAAATTTACAATATATCATCAAATGACATTTTTTACTTTCATTTACTGTATTGTCAATCTATTTCTTTTTTGTCTTAAATTAATTGATTTTAGATGTATATAAGGACTTAGGCTGTGATATAGTGTGATTTAAACTTAGGCTGTGATATAGTGTGATTTTAAACATTGTTCTGTAAGTATGGTATGCTCATGGCGCGTGTTCCGACTTAAGTACAAATCCGAAAAAGAATGTCGTCAGGAAAGGAACCTGTTCGTAAATTGGGGACCCCCTGTAATCTTCTTCAAAACTACTTTAATAATAATTTAATTAACTGAAGTGAAACAAAAAACTAGAAAGGTGAAGAAAAAAAGTAGTATTAGTAAAAGTGCACCAAGGCTATATAGTCTACTGTAAGCACACAAAATGAGCACTTCTAGGCATGCAAGACTATATAGCCTTGGGACATAAAATGCACAATTCTGGCACCCAGGACTGTATAGTTGGTACACTTCAAGGCACCCAAGGCTACAATATACAGCTACTCCTCGAATTACGACCTACTGGACATACAACCGCCTCGGTCGTACCAAATTTTTTTCAAATTATGTATTTTCGAGTACCGACTTTAGAGATTGCGCTGTATACTGAATAAATTTTCGTTTGTAATTCCCTTCAAAATGGTTGGCATGCTTTAAAATGAGAGTTTTGTGGTGCTGAGAAGAAAAAGAGACCCATTTTAGATTTTCTACGTATCTTCGCATTTTCGACCTGGATTTGGGTCCCTAACCCTCTCGTAAGTCAAGGAGTGGCTGTAGTGCAGTACAGTACCCAACAGTATAATACAGAACAGTACATTACAATACAGTATAGTACAGTACAACAAAATACAGTACTGTATAGTACAGTACAATAAAATACAGTATAGTACAGTACAATAAAATATAGTACAGCACAGCATAGTACAATACAATATAGTACAGTACAATAGAATATAGTACAGTACAATACAACATAGTACAGTACAATAAAATATAGTATAGTGCAATACAGTACAGTATAGCACATTACAATATAGTACAGTACAATATAGCACAATACAATATAGTACAGTACAATAGAATATAGTATAATATAGGACAGTACAATACAATATAGTACAATACAATATAGCACAGTACAGTACAAAACAATATAGTACAGTATAATACAATACAATATAGTAGAATACAGTCCAATAAAACACAGTACAGTACATTATAGTACAGTGCAGTACAATACAATATAGTACAGTACAGTACAATATAGTACAGTACAATACAATATAGTACAGTACAATATAACATAGTAAAGTACAATACAATATACAGTAATATAGTACAGTACAATACTATATAGTACAGTACAATATAATATAGTACAATACAATATAGTACAATACAGTTGTGAAAAACACAAATGTATGAGGCACTCGGTGGAAGCGAGTTAGTGGTCAAGCAAGATGTTTGTTTCAACAGTTGCCAGAGGTTATACAGTATAAAACTATAAGTGTGGTGGGATACAGTGTAAACAAACTTTAACCTTGCTTGTGGTCTTGGCACATACATCACTCTTCCACCAGGCACCTCACATTATGTACACATTGAATCATTTTACATAAATACTTCATGTCAAGTTCTGCAAATTAATTATTTTTCCACTACAACTTAAATGAACTTTGTTAAGTAGTGTTTGGTTAATCCACACAAGCATGATGGTCCATAAAGGGCAGTGTAGATACTGTATACTGAACCTTGTGATTAACACTGCCTTCACTTCCCCAACAGGTGAACCTACAGTACTGTACATTAATTTACATGTACAGGTATCCTCTAACATACTGTATAGCACTAAGGGTTCTAAGTTAAAAAACATATTGAATGGTAGAACTCTTGTATTATGTTCTGGGAGGGAAAAATCAGTCAACTGGTGGGTTTTCCACCAAAATAATTCTTGTAAAATAATAAATACATTAAACACAACCAACATTCTGCAATAGTGCCAATGCACCACTGGGCTATACTGACCGTGTGACTGAGAGGAATTTGTTAAAAGTCAAACTGATATTTTTGTAATAATGATTGTTCATTTATTGGACATACTGTAAGTATCTTGGGGGATACCTGAACTTTATTAAAATATATAATGAGCCTATCTGTGTTAAACTGAACCCTGTAAGTTACTAACACACAGTTGCTAACTATTCTAATACCAATGCCACACCCCCAATACACACATCAATCAAGAATTTTACAGACACAGTTTAGTAACTTATTCAAATTAATCCTAGAACATGGATGGACGCCAGAATACAGAATACAATATTACACCATACACGATCAACTAAGAGACATGTCCAAAGAAGCATACGTGAATAACTGGGAGAAATTAATAACAGACACAGAAGCAACTTACCACGACCCGAAAAAATTCTGGCGAAAAATTAAAAACCTAATGGGAATCTCAAGCAACGAGTCAAACTACATTTTAAATAGCAACCAAATCAAATTAACTGAACCCAAAGAACAAGAACCTGAATTCAGAAAATACTGGAGCAAAATTTTTCAAATAAGCCAAGAAGACAACCTGAACTTCTGTATGAATACCGAGCAACAAGTAACCAATCACATGACACACACAACCCACATCTGGCACCCAAGTCCCAGCATAGACACACACGCTTTGGACGATCTTTCCACACTGATTCAACCAATCACCGCAGAGGATATTCAGAAAACAATAATCAGTTTCAAAAATAAGGCCCCGGGCATCAGTAAAATTAACAAACCCATACTCCAGCATCTACCAATCAACATGATACACCAACTCAGTCACATTTTTAATGCAGCACTTGCCTCTGGCTACTTCCCAAGAAAATTTAAAACAGCAATCATCAGACTTATATCAAAACCAGGCAAATCCCCAACCCAAGTAGCAAACTACAGACCAATCTCTCTCCTAGAAATACCGGGAAAAATCCTAGAAAAAATAATTAACCGCCGACTGAGAACACACCTCGAATTTGAGGAGAAATACAACCCCAGACAGCATGGATTTAGAAAACATAGAGGAACCCATACAGCCTTAGCCTTAATTTACGAAAACATAGCAAACGCGATGCACAACAACGAACAATGTAACGTAGTACTAAGGGACGTAGCTAAAGCATTCGACAAGGTCTGGCACCTAGGACTCAAATACAAAATTACCACCCAAGAACTTCCCAACAACTTTACTTCCATTCTCTGCAACTTCCTCGATAATAGAGAGGCCAAAATTATCATAGGTAACCACACAGGCCCAAGCTTCAAATTATACAGCGGAGTACCACAGGGAAGCAACCTCTCGCCAACACTCTACACAATATATACGGCGGACATGCCACCTCCTGTACACGGAGAATATGTAGCCTATGCTGATGACGTCACACAAATCATCCGATATCCAGGCAAGGGCAAACAGATGATGGCAAGGATAACAACCCACGCCATCGAGCAAATCAACGAATATGAAAAAAAATGGAAAATTAAAACCAATACACAGAAACTAATGATAATACATATTGCCAGAAAAAACCCTACACCAATCACAGTCAACAACGTACCTATACAATACTCCAACCAAGGTAAAATTCTGGGACTCACAATAACAAGAACAGGCATAGCAAAACACGTAAAACAACGCAAACAGACTGCCCAATCACAACTCACGAAACTAAGACGATTCAGCAAAATGGACACCAAAATTCAACTACACCTATACAAAGCACTTATCCGCCCACACCTAGAATATCCACCAATACCACTCAACACGATCAGCAAATCCAGTCAACTTAAACTTCAAGCAGTACAAAACAAAGCTATCCGTAGAGCATCAAAGCAACTTCCGCCATACACCACCAAAATACAAGAACTTCACGAATTATTCGATATCGAACCACTGAACATACGTACACACAGCCAAGCACAGAGAGTATGGACCAAACTTGAAGAGATGGAGGATCCATTATTCTCCAAGTTAAAAGAAGAAGGAACAACTAAAATACACAGCTGGTGGCCTAAGAGCTTCCATGCTGACATTACAGAACAAGAACCACTCTACACAAAGAGATAAACAAATAACACTACCACCGGACAAATAAAAATTAACACTCACTACAATAATGAATATCTAGCTAGCTTAACTCCTCCCCCCTCCCTCCTCGACCTCCTTCCCTGAGCGGACGGGCCTGTGCTGCGCGCTGCCGCCACCCAATCATTTCAACTCGTCTCCGCTAGGTGGACAGCCCACCTGCTATCTACCCCTCCCACTCTTCTTCCCGTTTCCACGCTTTACTTCTCTCTCTCTCCTCTCCTTTCCCAGTGCAAAGTCATTTGCCACTTTACTTCATTATCATCATCATCAGGGAGGACATCCTACACTCAACTACTGGACCAGCAACATCTCTCTCAGCTCCTCACCTAGTCACTCCTAAGCACTGCGCTGTACAACTATATATATACAGGAAGCGCATCGTGAGTTTCTATCCAACCTCATCCGAGTGAAGGTATCTACATGTACGTTCGTTTGTGTGCCCATACAAAGAGATAATAGACAACCAAAGAGAATTGACAACTGGCCACATACAGTACACTACAATACAGCCGGGATATAGTATGTAACATTATATATAGCAGAAAATACAACAGTAACACTAAAAAATCCAATTACACCTCCTAACTTGGGCTGACATTGTTTTGTTGCTGTAGAGAAGTTATATACACCAAGAGGGAGGGAGATAAACAAGTAAAAAATATTAATGAAAAGTGGAAGCAAAATACAATTACAAGTCATGACTATAAACTTGGAATAGTAAAAAAAAGTAACTTCAAATTTTACTGCCCGATAGTATTGGTTATCTACTATATAAAATTTCCTACAGCTGCATCCAAGAAAATACTGTGATCTTATTTATGTTATGTATAATATGTAAGTGGCCCATTGTATTGTGAAACGCTTCACAGAAAATCGTCACGCTTATGGGGTAACTCAAATAGTTTTACATGTACGCATTCTGCCCTAGTCCGTGTATGCAACCTTATGTATGTAGGTAATATTAAGGGAGAATTGAATGTGCATGTATGAGTGTTGTGAAGGCCCACTACCACCCCCAATGAAACATCTCCGTCCAAATAACCAACAACTCTCCACCACACTTTCCTTCTGCACAGTTGTTTTACTTGTGTTATATAATGTACACACTGAACTATATTAATCAACACTTAATAATATAAATGATATTAATTGACTCGGTTTACTTAATCTTCCTTTCCCTTTCATAACTTCAAATTTGACTGTCACGATACCATTGTTTCTTGTGTGTGTTAGGTTAAGCAAAACTGCCAAATGTGTTAGTGCCTGGCAACTACCCTGGTACAGGTCACCTGGCATATTCGGATTTGTTAAAATATTAAATTTAGGCGACGAAATATTTATACTAATGCAATATATATTTTGATAGTGTTGGAAGATTATTCATTGCACTCATTAAGAAAATTGGGTCGATATTATTTCTGATAAGGGATGTTATTTACCATCCCTGATAGATCAGCTGTTACCACACTCAAATTAGGCCACTTATGACTTTTTTTTAAACTTAATATGCTTTCCATACATTCCTACACATAAATTATTTGGATTAGCTATCTTAAAGGCTTACCTTTAATGATGGTTAGAAGAATTTGGAAGATATAAGCGGCGATGAGGGAAGTAGAGGCTGGCGAATGTTCTTGCACAAACACGGAATTCTTTTAAAAAGAATAATAAAATTCTTCATATGCTGTTCCATATGGAGGATATCTTATAAAAAAATGTATTGTGATAATCGTCAGCTGTGAAGGAGACAAGCAATTACACGTGCTGGGTGAGGAACAAAGTGGGCGTGGATAGCCTCACTCATCGGGTGGTTATCGTCACTCGGCCCTCGCCACCCACCCTCGCCCTCGACACGCACCCTCGCCCTCGACACGCACCCTCGCCCTCGACACGCACCCTCGCCCTCGACAGGCACCCTCGCCCTCGACAGGCACCCTCGCCCTCGACACGCACCCTCGCCCTCGACAGGCACCCTCGCCCTCGACAGGCACCCTCGACAGGCACCCTCGCCCTCGACACGCACCCTCGCCCTCGACAGGCACCCTCGCCCTCGACACGCCCTCAACCATCACTCCCGCTAGTGACGAAAGTGCGCTTAGATAAGTTACATCTATGTTATTAAATTTGATTTGTCTAATAATAACCTCAGGATCAAATTATAAAAGAGTAATATTGAGAATAGTAAATGTTATGCTAATTTCAGTGACGATGATGATGATGATAATAATAATAGTAATAATAATAATACTAATAGTAACCAAGAATTGGGTGTTATCTACCTCAGCGCTAGTCGGTCGAATCGTTCTCATAGTCACTCAGTCACCGAGTTAGTCAATTAATCAAGGGAACTATTCGTAGATCTGATGGATGTACTTAAAATTACATTATAGTTAGTTTCAGTGACTATCTTCTTTGGTGATCTGTCAGTGGTCTTGTTTCACTTGTTGGGTAAATTTAGGTTTAATAAAAACAGAGCATAAGACACCAACCAATGGCGGGAGTACAAACCTTGACCCACACGGAGGCCGCCCAGTGTGACTCCAGCACCCATAGTAACGACGCCTTTTCCTCCAGCAGCACAGATGCCACCACAGCCGCATTTCCAACACCAAGCACAACAGCTGGGTTCACAGCACACGCACAGCAGCTGGGTTCACATCATCCACAACAATTGGCCTCACAGCACCCGCAACAGCTGGGGTCACAGTACACACAGCACTTGGGTTCACAGCTGGCTCCACAGCACCCACAGCAGTTGAGTTGAGTTGACAGCACCCACAGCAACTGACCTCACGTCACATGTAGCAGCTCGGTTCACAGCAAATGGCTTTCCAACAGAAAGCAACAGCAGGGAAGGACCCAGAATATCAAAAGGAGGGGATCCAAGAAGTTGTGGGTGGGGGGCATGGTGAGTAGAGCGACCCATCCAGTCAGGGGGTGATTAATGGCAGCAGTGGGGCGAAAACAAAAAATGGCAATTATTGCCTTAAATGTGGTTAATGGCAGCAGTGGGGCGAAAACAAAAAATGGCAACAATTGTCTTATATGCGATTAACGGTGGCAGAGGGACGAAAACAAAAAATGGCAACAATTGCCTTATATGTGATTAATGGCAGCAGTGGGGCGAAAACAAAAAATGGCAACAATTGCCTTATAAGGCATTAATGGGGCAGCAGAAGGGCGACAATAAAATGGCAAATAATGCCTTATATGAAGTCAATGTAGCAGAGGGGCGATAATAAAAATGGGCAAGTTAAAGGTTTTGAGTATGTGATTAATGGCAGAGGGCGATGGATAAAAAATGGCAATAACGTTTTATAAGGTGATTAAATGGCAGCAGGCGAAACAAAATGGCAACAATTGCCTTATATGTGATTAATGGCAGCAGAGGGGCGAAAACAAAAAATGGCAACAATTTTCTTATATGTGATTAATGGCAGCAGAAGGTCGACAATAAAAAATGGCAACAATTGGGTCTATATGAATAATGGTAGGTATGACAATAAAATGGCAACAGTTGCCTTATATATGTGATTAATGGCAGCAGGAGGGGCGTGGACAATAAAAAATTCTAAATTGTCTTTATATTATGTGATTTATAGTAGTGAAGGAAACAAAATACAAATAACTATTCTTATATGTGATTACGGTACAGAGGAAACAAAAATGGCAACAATTGCCTTAGGTGATAAATAAATACAGATATGATAATAAAATGGCAAATAATCATTTTATATGTGATTAATGTATAGCAGGGCTAAAACAAAATGGCAACAATTGCCTTATATATGTGATTAATGGCAGCAGGAAGGAAACAAAATGCAACAATTGCCTTTATATGTGATTATTAATGGCAGCAGAGGGCGAAAACAATAAATGGCAACAATTGCCTTATATGTGATTAATGGCAGCAGAGGGGCGAAAACAAAAAATGACAACAATTGCCTTATATGAGATTAATGGCAGCAGAGGGGCGAAAACAAAAAATGGCAACAATTGCCTTGTATGTGATTAATGGCAGCAGAAGGGCGACAATAAAAAATGGCAAATAATTGGGTTTTATAAGTATGCGATAAACGGCAGCAGAGGGCGATAATAAAAATGGCAAATAATTGCCTTATATGTGATTAATGGCAGCAGTAGGGCGAAAACAAAAATGGCAACAATTGCCTTATATGCGATTAACGGCAACAGGGGGGGCTAAAACTAAAAATGGCAACAATTGCCTTATATGTGATTAATGGCAACAGAGGGACGAAAACAAAAAATGGCAACAATTGTCTTATATGCGAATAACGGCAACAGAAGAGCGAAAACAAAAAATGGCAACAATTGCCTTATATGTGATTAATGGCAGCCGAGGGACGAAAACAAAAAATGGCAACAATTGCCTTATATGTGATTAATCGCAGCAGGAAGGAAACAAAAAATGGCAACAATTGTCTTATATGCGATTAATGGCAGCAGAGGGTCGAAAACAAAAAATGGCAACAATTGCCTTATATGTGATTAATGGCAGCAGAGTAGCGAAAACAAAAAATGGCAACAATTGCCTTATATATGATTAATGGCAGCAGAGGGGCGAAACCAAAAAATGGCAACAATTGCCTTATATGTGATTAATGGCAGCAGAGGGGCGATAATAAAAAATGGCAACAATTGCCTTATATGTGAATAATGGCAGCAGAGGGGCGACAATAAAAAATGGCAACAATTGCCTTATATGTGATTAATGGCAGCAGTGGAGCGAAAACAAAAAATGGCAACAATTGCCTTATATGTGATTAATGGCAGAAGAGGAACGAAAACAAAAAATGGCAACCATTGCCTTATATGTGATTAATGGCAGCAGAGGGGCGAAAACAAAAAATGGCAACAATTGCCTTATATGTGATTAATGGCAGCAGAGGGGCGAAAACAAAAAATGGCAACAATTGCCTTATATGTGATTAATGGCAATAGAGGGTCGACAATAAAAAATGGCAACAATTGCCTTAAATGTGAATAATGGCAGCAGAGGGGCGACAATAAAAAATGGCAACATTTGCCTTATATGTGATTAATGGCAGCAGTGGGGCGAAAACAAAAAATGGCAACAATTGCCTTTTATGTGATTAATGGCAGCAGTGGGGCGAAAACAAAAAATGGCAACAATTCCCTCATATGCGATTAACGGCAGCAGAGGGACGAAAACAAAAAATGGCAACAATTGCCTTATATGTGATTAATGGCAGCAGTGGGGCGAAAACAAAAAATGGCAACAATTGCCTTATATGTGATTAATGGGAACGGTGGGGCGAAAACAAAAAATGGCAACAATTGCCTTATATGTGATTAATGGCAGAAGAGGGACGAAAACAAAAAATGGCAACAATTGCCCTATATGTGATTAATGGCAGCAGTGGGGCGAAAACAAAAAATGGCAACAATTGCCGTATATGCGATTAACGGCAGCAGAGGGACGAAAACAAAAATGGCAACAATTGCCTTATATGTGATTATTAATGGCAGCAGGCGAAAATAAAATGGCAAATAAATTGCCTTTAAATGGTTAATGGCAGCAGGGCGAAACAAAAATGGCAAATAATTGTTCCTATATGCGCATTAACGGCAGAGGACGAAAACAAAAAATGGCAACAATTGCCTTAAATGTGGTTAATGGCAGAAGACGGGCGAAAACAAAAAATGGCAACAATTGCCTTATATGTGATTAATGGCAGCAGAAGGGCGACAATAAAAAATGGCAACAATTGCCTTACATGTGATTAATGGCAGCAGTGGGGCGAAAACAAAAAATGGCAACAATTACCTTATATGTGATTAATGGCAGCAGTGGGGCGAAAACAAAAAATGGCAACAATTGCCTTCTATGTGATTAATGGCAGGAGAGGGGCGACAATAAAAAATGGCAACAATTGCCTTATATGTGAATAATGGCAGCAGTGGGGCGAAAACAAAAAATGGCAACAATTGCCTTCTATGTGAATAATGGCAGCAGAGGGGCAAAAGCAAAAAATGGCAACAATTGCCTTATATGTGATTAATGGCAAGGGTGGGGACGAAAACAAAAAATGACAACAATTGCCTTATATGTGATTAATGGCAGCAGTGAGGCGAAAACAAAAAATGGCAACAATTGCCTTATATGTGATTAATGGCAACAGTGGGGCGAAAACAAAAAATGGCAACAATTGCCTTATATGTGATTAATGGCAGCAGTGGGGCGAAAACAATAAATGGCAACAATTGCCTTATATGTGAATAATGGCAGCAGTGGGACGAAAACAACAAATGGCAACAATTACCTTATATGTGAATAATGGCAGCAGTGGGACGAAAACAACAAATGGCAACAATTGCCTTATATGTGATTAATGGCAGCAGTGGGACGAAAACAAAAAATGGCAACAATTGCCTTATATGTGATTAATGGCAGCAGAGGGGAAAAAACAAAAAATGGCAACAATTGCCTTATATGTGATTAATGGCAGCAGTGGGGCGAAAACAAAAAATGGCAACAATTGCCTTATATGTGATTAATGGCAGGAAAGGGGCGACAATAAAAAATGGCAACAATTGCCTTATATGTCATTAATGGCAGCAGTGGGGCGAAAACAAAAAATGGCAATTATTGCCTTATATGTGATTAATGGCAGAAGAGGGACGAAAACAAAAAATGGCAACAATTGCCTTAAATGTGATTAATGGCAGAGTACAATGTACCGCAACAATTGCCTTATATGAGATTAATGGCAGCAGAGGGGCGAAAATAAAAAATGGCAACAATTGCCTTATATGTGAATAATGGCAGCAGAGGGGCGATAATAAAAAATGGCAACAATTGCCTTATATGTGATTAATAGCATTAGTGGGGCGAAAACTAAAAATGGCAACAATTGCCTTATATGTGATTAATGGCAGAAGAGGGACGAAACAAAAAATGGCAACAATTGCCTTATATGTTATTAATGGCAGCAGAGCGGCGAAAACAAAAAATGGCAGCACTTGCCTTATATGTGATTAGTGCAGTAGAGGGCGACAATAAAAAATGGCAACAATTGCCTTATATGTGATTAATGGCAGCAGTGGGGCGAAAACAAAAAATGGCAACAATTGCCTTATATGTGATTAATGCAGCAGGGCGAAAACAAAAAACGGCAATTATTGTTTTATATGTGATTAATGGCAGAAGAGGGACGAAAACAAAAAATGGCAACAATTGCCATATATGTGATTAATGGCAGCAGAGTGGCGAAAACAAAAAAAAGGCAATAATTGCCTTATATGTGATTAATGGTAGCAGAGGGGTAAAAACAAAAAATGGCAACAATTGCCTTATATGTGAATAATGGCAGCATAGGGGCGACAATAAAAAATGGAAACAATTGCCTTATATGTGATTAATGGCAGCAGTGGGGCGAAAACAAAAAATGGCAACAATTGCCTTATATGTGATTAATGGTAGCAGAGGGGCGAAAACAAAAAATGGCAACAATTGCCTTATATGTGATTAATGGCAAGAGAGGGGCGACAATAAAAAATGGCAACAATTGCCTTATATGTCATTAATGGCAGCAGTGGGGCTAAAACAAAAAATGGCAATTATTGCCTTATATGTGAATAATGGCAGAAGAGGGACGAAAACAAAAAATGGCAACAATTGCCTTAAATGTGGTTAATGGCAGCAGTGGGGCGAAAACAAAAAATGGCAACAATTGCCTTATATGCGATTAACGGCAGCAGAGGGGCGAAAACAAAAAATGGCAACAATTGCCTTATATGTGATTTATGGCAGCAGAGGGGCGACAATAAAAAATGGCAATAATTGCTCCGGGACACCCACCACACCTGGACGACATGCACCCTGATGTTAAGGTAGTGTAAATTCCACCTAACACTACCTCTGTCATCCAACCCATGGATCAAGGTGCTATTGCTGCCTTTAAAGCGTATTATTTTTGTACGACCTTCGCTCAGGCTGTTGCTGCTACTGAAGGTGAGAAAACGCTCAGAGAGTTTTGGAAGGAGTACAACGTTTTGTCATGTATAAAGAACATTAGTGCAGCATGGGATCAGGTTACAAAACATTGCATGAATGGAATACTGAAGAAAGTCCTGAAAAGATATGTGAACAGTTTTAGAGGATTTAATGAAAATGAAGTTATTTCGGATATTAGTAACAAGATATTGGAGTTAGGTAAACAGCTTCAGTTAGAAATTGATAATGAAGATGTTGAACAGTTGGTTGAAAGTGTAGCAGAAGAGCTAAGTAACGAAGTTCTCATCGAACTGGAAGCACACAAAGATGCAGAGGAAGAAGCGAGTCTAAATGTAGACGAAGGACCTGCACCCCCCAAAAAATTTTCAGTGAGGCAAATGGCAGAGGCATTTGCTACAATTAATAAAGGGATGCAAATGTTTAATGGAATGGATAAAAATTATGAGCGTTTTGCCAAAGTTGACAGAATGGTCCAAGATTCACTTGCTTGTTACAGAGAAATTTATAATGAAAAGAAAAAGCAAACTGTGCAGTCTAAATTGGACATCTATTTTAAGAAGTCCCCCAGTGCTGTCTCCTCACGCCCCAGCAGTGCTGCCTCTTCACTCCCTCAAAATGATCCAATACCTTCAACCAGCAAGTTTCCACAGTACATAAACCTGTCTGAAGAAAGCGACATTGATGACCCACCCAGCCCTGTCTCCTCCTCTGTTTCATCCAATTAATATAGTCTCCATGTATACCTGTAAATAGAAAATTATGGGGGCCCTGTGTGCATTCAGCTGACTACATTAAAAGTAAGTGCTCAGTCACACTGTATCCATTCCTCATTATTTATTACTTTTACTGTACATACTGTATTTCATTGTAGATTTTACTTTAATTTATTTTATATTTATTTTTTTATATCTATGTCAGACTTACGACCTTTCCAACTTACGACCTGGATTTGGGTCCCTTACCCCGTCGTAAGTCGGGGAGTGCCTGTATTTGTAAGAGGAGAGATTTTTTCTTTTATAAGTTTATTGTCTCTTTTTCTGAGAGTATATTATAACTTCTATATCACTTTCTTTAATTTCTTTGGTTACGTTTTCTAAGTTATTTCTATGTCTTATACTGTATAACCGTCAGTAATTTTTTTTTTTATTTATCTTTTATTTTCCGTTTTATTTGCTAAATCTCTTCTAAGTTATTTCCAAAGTATTTCTTTCAATGTTTTTATTTTTTATGTATATCAATATTCTTTATCTTTCTTTGCTATATCTTACTTTTATCCTCTTCACCACTGATCGGCTTGCTAGCCGCCCGGGCGATCGGTCACGTCTCTGTCACGCACTGTTGGCAAGTACTGGACATGCACCGGCTCCTGAATGTACCGGAACCCGCTCCAGTGTTGGTCAAGTCTTGTCTTGAAAGAGCTCACACTCGGTGCCGTCACAACACACTCTGGTAGATTGTTCCAAGAGTTTACAACCCTCACTCCGAAAAAGTTTGCCCTCACGGTTTTCTGGACTTGCGGCTTCTTTAATCTTGAGCTGTGACCCCTTGTGGGGCGAGCATCCACCAGCTCCAAGTAAGGACACTCAACTGAGTAGTGCCCCCTGAGATGCTTATACACCTCAACTAGGTCCCCCCCTTGCCCGTCTGTAGTATAAGCTAGGCAAGTTCAGGCGCTCCAATCTCTCAGGGTAGCTGAGGTGCCGAAGTGCTGGCACCAGTCTGGTGGCCCTCCTTTGAACATTTTCAACCAACTGACAGTCCCTAGCATATCTCGGGGACCAGATAGGGTGACAGTACTCCAGATAGGGAAGCATTTCACTCCTGAAGATCGTTACGAGGGACTGACCGTCTAGATATCTGAACAACCTTCTTATAAGACCCAATAATTTATTTGCCTGATTTACCTTCTTCTCACAATGGCCCGAGAACTTCAGCTCATTGTCAACATACACACCTAGGTCCTTCTCACACAGTCTCAACTAGTGCAGTTTCTTCATCCCATTGGGACATATGATAAGCCTCCTTACCGTTGGTACGCCCCAGGTGCATCCTCTTACACTTCGTGACATTGAATCTCAGCAGCCATTTCTTCGACCAT
>NW_024728895.1:0-22148 GCF_018991925.1 Homarus americanus | reverse complement strand
TAGTGGTCTGACTCGTGGTAGTGGGTCTGACCCCGTGGTAGTGGTCTGACCTTGTGGTAGTGGTCTGGACCTTGTGGAGGCAGCTTCCAGGTGTCCTCACTCGACCACCATTACCACCAACGTAACGAGGACGTCAATCAACACTGTAAATGATAACGACTTGTAAACAAGGAGGGACGAGGGAGGGATGGGAGGAGGAAATAGGGAGGGGATGGAGGAGGAAATAGGGGAGGGAGGAGAGGGACGAAATGGGGAGGGGATGAGAGGGACGATATGGGGAGGATGAGAGGATGAAATAGGGAGGGATGAGAGGGACGAATTAGGAGGGATGGAGGGGACGAATTAGGGAGGATGGGGGACGAAATAGGAGGGATGAGAGGACGAAATAGGGAGGATGGAGGACGAAATAGGGGAGGAAATGAGAGGACGAATTAGGAGGGGATGAGAGGACGAATTAGGGGAGATGAGAGGACGAATTAGGAGGGATGGGGGGGACGAAGGGAGGGATGAGAGGGACGAAATAGGGAGGGGATGGGAGGGGACGAAATAGAGGATGAGAGGACGAATTAGGAGGGGGATGAGAGGGACGAATTAGATGGAGGACGAAATAGGAGGGATGAGTGGGACGAATTAGGGAGGGATGAGAGGACGAATTAGGAGGGATGAGAGGGACGAAAAGAGGGGAGGGATGGGAGGGACGAATTAGGAGGATGAGAGGGGACGAATTAGGAGGGATGGGAGGGACGAAATAGGAGGGATAGAGGGACGAATTAGGGAGGATGAGAGGGACAGAAAGGAGGATGGAAGGATGAATTAGGAGGGATAGAGGGACGAATTAGGGAGGGATGGAGGACGACAAAATAGGGAGGGATAAGAGGGACGAATTAGGGTGGATGAGAGGATGAATTAGAGGGATGAGAATGACAATTAGGGAGGAGATTGTGATTGAAGAGCCAGAGCCCCCTATAGTGTGTGACAGTGTATCAGGTGTTGGTAAACGAGACCATGATAGATTTCTTTCATTGCTGTGAGAGTGAGTGACTGTCGAGTGTCATGATACCGCACTGTTTATTGATTTTACTGTATGGCTTGTATGGCTTCTCCAGTTAAGCTTCTCATCAACAATAACTCCGAGAATTTAGCATTTTGCTCACGTTTGAGGACTATATTACCAAGGTAACAGGGCTCAAGTCTGAAGTAAGTTTTTCTTCCAGAAAGATCGTGTAGTGGGTTTCTCAAGATTTAGGTCAGTTATTACGCATCCCAGGTCCTGACTTTAGTTAATCCAGTGTTCAATTCTCATCAAGGAATGGAGGCCTGAGTTGCTGGCATTGAGATTACTATTGTCTGCAAATAAGTTATTTATGAGTGGGCTGGCGTGGACTATGTCGTTTATGTACAACAAAAGTACTCGACCCAGAATTGAACCTTGGGGACTCCATACAAGATAGGCGAGGAGAGAATGGTGGTTATTATAACAGACATACTGCATCCTGTTGGACAGATATGAAAAACCAATTCAGGACAGGCCCTAACGCCGTAATGTTCAAACTTTGAAGGAGGATGGCATGGTCGACAGTATCGAAAGCTTTAGAGGTCCAAATATACCGACTGTGAACTGACTGTCATCAAAGGGATTTAAGATGTCATTATAAAGGATAGCTGAGCACTCTCAGTCGACCTTCTAGCTCTAAATCCAAACTGGGAGTCTGTAAAGATGTCATTAGCATTGCAGAAGGAATATATCTATTACATGCTAGCTTCTCCAGCATCTTACCCATGGCTGAGGACTGATATGGGCGGTAGTTCTGAAGAGACACCGTCCCCAGATTTTTGTATGCCGGTGGTTTAGCAATTTTCAGTTTATCAGGAAAGACACCACTAGTGAAGGAGGAGCTACAAATGTGGAGGAGAACAGGTAAAAAATGGGCCACTTTTAATGATGCTCATTGGTATATTGTCTTCGCTTGCTGCCGCATCTTGGACATTTTAAGATGGCCAGTAATCCATCTGCTGTGACAGGATAAGAATAATTATTTTGCTGTCTGTTTTGCAGGTAGGCTCTAAATTCCTCATGGTGATCAGGATGCCTCTCAAAGATTTTTCCCAACATAATAAAATATTCATTGAAGTGGTGGCAATGAGGGAGGAGGGGGGGTTGAAGGAGCCCAACGCATTGAGAGCTCTTCCTGAACATCGTAAAGTCCACCTCGAAAGGAAATTCGACACTCTCCTAAAACTTATGATGATGGTGTTGTTGTTGTTGTTGCTAATGAAGATGCTTTGTTGTTGCTACGGTGGTGTGTGTGGCTGGAGGTAGTGATGGCGTTGGTGGTCATGCTAATAAGAGACAGAGAGATAATAGAGAGAGAGAGAGACGGGGAAATAACAAAAGAAAGAGTAAGAGATAATTAAAACAACAAAGATAGCGTGTGTGTGTGTGTGTGTGTGTGTGTGTGTGTGTGTGTGTGTGTGTGTGTGTGTGTGTGTGTTAATTAACCTATCAGTGCATAAATAACTTCTTCCTCATGATCAACTGTAGTTCAGTTTACTCATAATTATAACAAGGTTCTTATCGTTAATACGACAGAAGACCCTCTAACTTTTTCATTAGCTGTGATATGATAACGACAAATTTAATTAGTAAACTGATAGAATTTTTTGATTACTTGTCATGTACGAATAGCTAACTGGGGATCACCTGAATATTAGGCACCTAGCTTATTTCATCTCCATGGTTCAGTCAGGCGCTAAGCAGTTTGTTATCACTGTTTACTACCTGTAGTTTGATGATAGTTAGTTCTAAGACCATTTTACAGTTGGTTAGGTTAGCACCATTACCTACATTACCCACAAAACCAAACATAAACCACATCTCTTAACCCCGTCAATAATGTTATTTAACCTCATTATATGAGGCAACATATCATAAATTAACAGAAGGCTTCACTTTGACTATCAGACGCTGAAATAAAATCCACGCCCTCATCACTAGTAATTTAGGTCCGTTCATACTCATAGTCGCTGTTCGGCTCCTGTGTTGATCGATCGTCCCCGCCACCTCCCTGGAGGCAGGAACGGTACTCTCTCCATTCTTATGTTCTTATGTTCTTATGTTATCAAGATTTAACTATCCCCAGAATAACCTGACAAACAAAACAAAATATATAACCAAATTTAATAAGAGACATAAGGTGATTGAATAGTTGACTTAAATCTTAAACTTTTCCTACTAATGCGACATGACCGCCAGTACCCAGCCTCAACAGTGAACTAACGGCGAGTGAGATGCCCAGTCACTGCCGCCATATTTCACCACGGTAATAATTTTCAACTCGGATTACTTTTTTACAGATAATTTACTCAACATAAAATGGACATTTAGAAAATACTTCAGGTGCAAATTAAGAAAATATATCAACACTGCCTTCAGGGAGGATCGAACCCCTGGCCTCTGGTTTACTAGACCAGCGCTCTAGCCACTGAGCTAATGAAGGCTCCTGAGCAACGGCAAGCAGAGCTGTGGTCTGGGGGTGAGTCTCTCACTCTCACTTATAAGATTTCATTCATTTACTCTCTCTGTCTTTCTCTCTCTCTCTCATCAGTTTTGTTACTTAACACACACACACCCAACTCGCGCAGTCCGCCACTACAACAAAATTCAGCCTATAAGAGCCCGCACCGATAGATATAAGAATAGCACCATCCCATCTATTGTTAAAATAATAAACAACTCCTGAATTATGTACTGTACAGCCCTATAAATGTATTGAACGTATATCATTACAGTACGTCTAAATCACATGTAAGTTTGTATATTTTCAGCCACCGGCTGCATCCCTATTAATAAACCGTTTATTATTATTATTATTATACATATTATTACACACACACACACACACACACAGTTTCCTTCTAACCTTTTTCCTTCTTCCTTCCTCTCCCTCTCCTTCTCTCCCCAAGACCCCTAAGTTGGCTGAGTCTAACCCAACCTCCTGCCCCACCTTCCCCAATTCAAGCTGACGGGGAATTACTGTTGTTTCACCATCATGCACAAACAAGCAGTTGTGGGTCATCATAAGTCATGGCCGTCGAGTCAGTTACTGTGCGAGAGTTACCTTTGAGTACAATTGGTTATGACCCCAGGTGTGTGTGTGTGTGTTACGTGTACCATTATAACTACTTTCTTAGCCCACATATCCAAAGCGTCGGTTAATTGCATTTAAGTGGGCGAAATCACCGCATCTGCAGCACTATCCGCATCTGCAGCACCACCCGCATCTGCAGCACTACCGCAGCTGCAGTACCACCCACAGCTGCAGCACCACCCACAGTATCACCCCTGACATCCGGAGCAAATGTAGTTTCCACATCTGCTGATTTCAGATTTGTTCCGCACGAGAGATAGTTTATTGAGCACCCCGAGCATCCAATGCAAGGCGAAGCGCTGAAGCGTTTACAGCGGAAAACATGGCTGCCACGCGAGGTCAACTTGGAGGACAAACAGGTCAGAAAATGGTCATCATGAATCAGCTGACGTGTAAAACTCAGGCCAAAGGGCGTAGTTCAGTGTATTTGTGATGTGTAGGCGTCCATGGAGGCTGAAGGGCGTCCCTGGCCCTAGGAGGGGCAGGTCCAGGGCTGGAGCAGGAAGCGATGAGTGGAAAAGTCGGACAGGTGACGAGTGTGAGCGCAAAGGGGCAGAGTCAGAAATAGAAGGCTCACAGGAGAGTAAAACAGCTTGCCATGAGCCACGAGAAGAGGAATGAATGAGTGGCGGCAAAGATCGCCTTACACTTTAAGACATTTATATTTACACAGCACCTTATACTCATGACTATATCAATAAGAAACTCAACGTATTTGTACCATATATTGTTTCTGAAGAGAGTTTTTCAATGTCAATATTATTTTACCAAGATTCAATAAAGTCGGGGAGAACTTAGGTGCTTGGAACGTAAGGAAAGATGGGGGAATAGGGGTTTGGGAGGAAAGTGGGTATTCACAGTGTAGAGAGGGTGAGGGGTGAAAAGGACACTCGGGAAAGAAAGATTACCCTAGGGGAAGAAGTGGATCCCAGGGGAAGAAATGGACCCTATGGAAGAAGTGGATCCCAGGGAAGAAATGGACCCCAGGGAAGAAATGGACCCTAGGAGAAGAAATAAACCCTAGGGGAAGAAATGAACCTGAGGGGAAGACATGAACCCAAGGAAGAAATTACCCTAGGGGAAGAAATGATCCCAGGGAAGAAATGAACCTAGGGAAGAAATAAAACCTCAAAGAAGTTGATCCCAGGGGAAGAAATGGACCAAGGGGAAGAAATAAACCCTAGAGGAAGAAATGAACCCGAGGGGAAGAAATGAACCCAAGGGAAGAAATTACCCTAGGGAAGAAATGGATCCCAGGGGAAGAAATGGACCCTAGGGAAGAAATAAAACCTCGGGGAAGAAGTTGATCCCAGGGAAGAAATGGACCCAAGGAAGAAATAAACCCTAGAGGAAGAAATGAACCGAGGGGAAGAAATGAACCCGAGGGAAGAAGTGGATCCCAGGAAAGAGATGGACCCTAGGGGAAGAAATAAACCCTAGGGAAGAAATGATCCTAGAGAAGAAATAATCCTTAGGAAGAAATAGGCTCTAGGGAAGAAATGGCCTTGGGGAAGGAAATTACCCTTGGGGAAAAATGATCCTAGGTGAAGAAATGGACCCTTGGGGAAGAAAAAGGAACCGGGGAAAGGGCTTGAGGTAAGGGAGACAGTGGGGGTCACGGCTGTTGGTGGCGGAAAGGAGTGCAAGGAAGGAGGGCGGAACAAAACGCGATTGAGGTGGTCGGCAGAAGGAAGGAAGGAAGGCGACTGAGAGGGGGAGAGGACACTAAGGGGAGAATAAAACCAGGGGTGACGGAGGAGAAGATCGGAAGAAGAGAAAAGGAGAGGGAGGGGGAGGTTGGAAGGGAGCAGAAGAGGAGGTGGAGGAAGGAGAGGAGGAAGAAGGAGAGGAGGAAGAAGGAAGAAGAGGTAAGGAGAGCAGGGAGGAAAGGATCAGAGGGGGGGGCGGGAAGTGCGTGCCAGGGTCCAAATTTAACGATTAAAGTAGACAAGATAGAGACTTAGATACACGCGTTCACAGGATTGGTCACGTGTGAGAGAACGACTCAAAGGGTCTGGGGTCCGGGGTCGGGGTCCGTACTATCTGTCTCTGGGGTTCAGGTCCGTGTTTTCAGGTTCGAAGTGTGACGTCTGTGCCATGATGTTTTGATATGTTGCATCCCTGTCAACAGATACGTGCCGTCAAGTCCGTGTGGTTCGATTCTAACTGTAAGATTCGTACCCTTGATGCATTCCGTATAAGGTCCATGACAATGTCAGGTCCGTGGATTAACTGTCACTTGGCCTGGGGGAATGAGGAACAGGGATGAGGAATAGGAATGGCAAGAAGAAATAGGGATGACAAGAAGGAAGAGGATCAGGCTATGAGGGAAGAGGAGAGTAGGGATGAGGATTGGAGTGAAGGGATGTTTACCATTTCTTAAAGACGGGTATAAGAAGGGTGGGTGGACACCACCCTCACCCACAGAGGAATACAGATCCACATTCTATCCACGTCTCAGGTCACATCATCCATCTCCATAACCCACACAGTCTCAATCCTGGATCTGAATTCTCAAAACATTAATATTCAAATGTTCTTCCTCTTAGATAACAATAAAAAACGTAGCTAGTTAAGGCAGTCTCGGTGTAATTCTGATGCCATTTGGAACGGCAATTTTAGGTTAGCTTAGGTTAGGTAGTTTGATGTAATTTTCCACCCAGTTACGAGGATTATTCGACCTAAGAATTTAACTGTACCCAAGTTAAAGCATCTACACTCCATTTCACCTGCAAACTATAATATTTACTGGCTGCCTTTCAAACCGTGGCTATGGGTCACGGGGTACTGGGGTCACGGGCTACTGGGGTCACGGGGGTACTGTCACGGCTACTGGCGTCACGGCACATGGGGTCCGGACAATTGGGATCACGGGCTACTGGGTCACGGCTACTGGGGTCACGGACTACTGGCGTCACGGGCTACTGGGGTCACGGACAATTGGGATCACGGGCTACTGGGGTCACGGGCACTGGGGTCACGGGCTACTGGCGTCACGGGCTACTGGGGTCACGGACAATTGGGATCACGGGCTACTGGGGTCACGGGCCACTTGGGGTCACGGGCTACTGGGTCATGGATCACTGGGGTCGCGAGCTGTTGGGGTCACGAGCTGCTAGGGTCATGGGCCGGACCTGGCATCGGTCACGGACAATTGGGATCACGGACAATTGGGATCACGGGCTACTGGGATCGGCTACGGGGTCAGGTTTACTGGGGTCAGGTTGCTAGGGTCACGGGCTACTGGGATCACGGGCTACTGGAGTCACGTTTACTGGGGTCATGGGTTGGAGTCTTGGACACACGTGAGTGAAGAGGAGGAACACACAAACATAAACATCTTAATGGTGAGGGAGGGGGGGGAGAGAGGGAGGGGGAGACAACCTGAGATTCTAACAACACCTACCCCTCCTCCTCTTTACTCCATCATCATCATCATCATCATCATCATCATCATCATCATCATCATACAGGTGGTGGCGGGTCATCTGGCGAGATATACTGACGTCGCCTGAATGTTTGCGTCAACATCACTTACCTATACCTTGACTTGGGAAACTGTGGAGCCTGTTTTATCTCTCTCTCTCTCTCTCTCTCTCTCTCTCCTCCTCCCCCTCCCTTCCACACACACACACACACACACACACACACACACACACACACACAACAACATCACAATAGACAACTGAGCCAACCATAACCCACGCAGCTGACCTGCCCCAACCCCAGTCATATAGCATTCGATTGTCTACGTGAGGTGTCCATCAGAGGCTTCCCCGTGACAGATGCCTCGCTCTACTGGGGCCTCCCTTGTGCGTCCGAATGCAGATGGTGCATAGAGATGGACCAGGACACACACACACACACACACACACACACACACACACACACACACACACACACACACACACACACACACACACACACACACAAGACAACTATCAGTGGCACCAACTTAAGACTGCCATTATTTACCCATGTTGTCACTGTAAACTGACGCCATAAACTGGACTTACAATATAGATACAACAGGTGATACTGGGAGAACAAACAATAAATAATGAGTAAGAAGTTAGGTTAGAGCAGGTTTTGGACAAGCAAGTTAGAGAGTTGGGTCTAAGTTAGAGTTAGGTTAGAGTTGTTAGAGTTAGTTAGGTTAGAGTTGGGTCTAGTTAGGTTAGGTTAGTTAGAGTTGGTTAGGTTAGAGTTAGGTTAGGTTAGAGGAGTTCAGTTAGAGTTGGGTTAGAGTTAGAGTTGGGTTCAGTTAGAGTTAGGTTAGAGTTGGGTTAGTTATTAGGTTAGAGCTAGGTTAGAGTTAGAAGAAGTAGTTAGATTAGGTTAGTTAGATTAGAGTAGGTTAGAGTTGGGTTCGGTTAGAGTAGGTTTGGTTTGAGTTAGGTTAGAGTTGGGTTAGGTTAGGTTAGATCTGGGTTGAGTAAGGTTAGAGTTAAAGTTAGGTTAGGTATGGTTAGAGTTAGAGGTAGAGTTAGGTTAGGTTAGAGTTAGCTTTGGTTAGAGTTAAAGTTAGGTTAGAGTCCTAAGGAACGGAACACGAATAATAATAAAAAATCCACCAGTCAAATCAGTATTACACCTAAAACTGATCGTGACTTAAAGAAAATAAAAATAAATTAAAAACAAAAGATGGAGGAGCGGATTGAACCGGACTTCTCACATGCGAAGCGAGCACTTCTACCTCTGGAGTTAACACCCCTTGGTACACACAGAAAGTCCCAGCTGGCAGTGTCCTCCTCCTGCCTGGCCACAGTCCGCTCACTGCACACACACACTCTCCCTCTATTTACCACCCCCATCCGTGCTCTCTGGGAGGGTAGGGACGCAAGGTGATTGTATTGACAGTACAGTATATTATTATCTTATATTATTATTATTATTATTATTATTATTATTATTATTATTATTATTATTATTATCATTATTATTAGTATTGTTGTTGTTGTTTATTATGGGTGGTTATAGTATTTTGTTCCAGTGAGGGAAAGGAGAAGATAGGAGGTTTTACTTGTTATTACTATAAATTATTGTTAGAAATTCTCTCCCCTCCTCTCTCATCTCTCTTATCTTCCTTCCATAACCTTATAATTTACTAACCTTATAAACCCTATATTAGCCTAACTAATCCGTCACATTTAACTAATCCCAATACAATACTATCTTAACCTTCACTAATCCTTACGTATCTCCATACCTTATACCTTCCTCACCCTTATACTTCACTAATCTTCATAACCATAGAACTAACAATTAACCCATTCTGTCATGGCGCTAATCTTTCTTACGCCAATCATCCGCCCTATTTAACTATTTCCATTATTACATCACACGCTCTTTATCAACTACTTATTCCAGTTCTCTTGCTATGTCCTTCCATTTCCTTTCGTTCTTTTCTAGGTGTTATCTTCGTGTTGTCCATAATATCATTCTAATGTAATATGCTAATTATTTTTATTTTTATTTATTCTCTATTTATTTATTTTTACTTTGGAGACTAAGGAAAGGAAGTAAACAAGGAGAAGAGAGAGAGATTGAGAAAAGATGAAATAATGTCAGAAAAACATAGACAAACAGACAGACAAACAGACATACAGACAGAGGGGAGAAAGACAGACAGGGAATACGGAGAGAGAGAGAGAGAAAGAGAGAGAGAGAGAGAGAGAGAGAGAGAGAGAGAGAGAGAGAGAGAGAGAGAGCCCAAACAAGGGAAATATAAGAAGAAAGGAAGAAGCTTGAGAGTGACCAAGAGGAGAGAGAAAAAGAAGAGGAAGTGAATGGAGAGAAGAGAAGAAAGAAGAAGTGAGAGAAGGAAGGAACAATGAATAAAGAGAAAAGAGGAGAGGTAAAAGAGAATACAATAAGAGGTATTAGAAGAAGAGAGAGAGAGAGAGAGAGAGAGTTGGAGAAGGTATATGAAAAGAGGAGACGGGGTACGACAGGAGACGGGTATGTCAGGAGACGGGGTATGACAGACGGGGTATGACAGGAGACGGGGTATGACAGACGGGGTATGACAGGAGACGGGGCATGACAGGAGACGGGTATGACAGGAGACGAGGCATGACAGGAGACGGGGCATGACAGGAGACGGGGTATGACAGGAGACAAGGCATGACAGGAGACGAGGCATGACAGGAGACGGGGTATGACAGAGACGGGGCATGACAGGAGACGGGGTATGACAGGAGACAAGGCATGACAGGAGACGGGGTATGACAGACGGGGTAAGACAGGAGACGGGGCATGACAGGAGACGGAGTATGACAGGAGACGGGGTATGACAGGAGACGAGGCAAGAGAGACGAGGCATGACAGAGACGGGGAATGACAGCAGACGGGGTATGACAGGAAAAGGGGCATGAAAAGAGACGGGTATGACAGACGGGGTATGACAGTAGACGGGAAGACAGGAGACGGGGTATGACAGGAGACGAGCATGACAGGAGACGAGGCATGACAGGAGACGGGTATCGCAGGAGACGGGGCATGACAAGAGACGGGGAATGACAGACGGGGTATAACAGACGGGGTATGACAGGAGACGGGCATGACAGAGACGGGGTATGACAGGAGACGGGAATGACACTGGGTATGACAGTAAACGGGGCATGACAGGACGTAAATGACAGGACGGAGCATGACAGGAGACGGGGTATGACAAGAGACGAGGTGTACAGACGGGGTGTGAGATGAGACGAGGCATGACAGAAAACGGGATGACAGAAGGGGCATGACAGGAGAGGGTATGACAGACGGGGTATGACAGGAGACGAGAGGGCGACAGGAGACGGGTATGACAGGAGACGGGGCATGACAAGAGACGGGGTATGACAGACGGGGTGGTAATGACAAGAGACGGGGCATGATAGGAACGGGGTATGACAGGAGACGGAGCATGACAGGAGACGGGGTATGACAGGAGACATGGACAGGAGACGGGGAATGACAGGAGACGGGGAATGACAGGAGATGGTGAAAAGAGACGGGTAAGGACAGGAGACGAGGCATGACAGGAGACGAGGTATGAGAGGAGAGGTATCACAGGAGACGGGGTGACAACAGACGGGGTATGACAGACGGGGTATAACAGACAGGGTATGACAGACGGGGTAAAACAGACAGGGTATGACAGACGGGGCATAACAGATGGGTAATGACAGGAGATGGGAATGACAGTAGACGGGGCATGACAAGAGACGGGGTATGACAGACTGGGTAAGGAAGAGAGGGCATGGCAGGATGGGGTATGACAGGAGAGCATGACAGGAGATGGGTATGACAGGAGACGGCATGACAAGACGGGGCATAACAGACGGGAATGACAGGAGACGGAGTATACAGTAGACGGGTATGACAGGAGACGGAGTATGACAGGAGACGAGGCAAGACAGGAGACGAGGCATGACAGGAGACGGGGGTATTACAGGAGATGGGGCATGACAAGAGATGGGGGTACAGACAGACAGGAGACAAGACAGGGAGTAAGGAAGGAGACGGAGTATGACAGGAGACTGGGTAGACAGGAGACGGGTAATGATAATGAGACGGGGTATGACAGACGGGGTGGACGACTGAGATGGGGTATGACAGGAGACGGGTATGACAAGAGATGGTATGACAGAGATGGGCATGACAGGAGACGAGGCATGACAGGAGACGGGGAAGACAGATGGGGCATGAGACGGGGTATGACATGAGACGGGGTATGACAGGAGACGAGGCAAGGCAGGAGATGGCCAGACAGAAGACGGAGCAAGACAGAGACGGGGAATGACAGGAGACGGGAGTATGAGAGACGGGTGACAAGCAGAAGACGGGGTATGAAAGGAGAGGGGTATGACAGACGGGGTATAGAGACAGGGTATGACAGAGACGGGGTATGACAAGAGAGGGGTATGACAGGAGATACGGAGAAAAGGGGAATGACAGAAGGGGCAAGGAGCAGAGATGGGAAGAGAGGTATGACAGACAGAGGCGTAGACAGTGTATGACAGGAGACGGGGTATGACATGAGACGGGGCAGACAGACGGGGCAAGACAGGAGACGGGGTATGACAGGAGACGAGAATGACAGGAGACGGGGTATGACAGAAGACGGAGTAAGACAGACTGGGAATAACAGGAGACGGGTATGACAGAAGACGGGTATGACAGGAGACGGGTATGAGGGATGGGGGCATGACAGGAGGGGACAGGAGACGGGGCATGACAGGAGACAAGGACAGGAGACAGGACACTGGGTATGACAGTAAACGGGGACATGAGACGGGGTATGACAGGAGACGGAGCATGACAGGAGACGGGAAGATAAGAGACGAGGTACAGACGGGTGTGGAGATGAGATGAGGCATGACAGAAAACGGGGAATGACAGAAGGCATGACAGGAGATGTATGACAGACGGTATGACAGGAGACGAGGCATGACAGGAGACGGGTATGACAGGAGACGGGCATGACAAGACGGGTATGACAGATGGGAAGGAGAAGAGACGGGGCATGACAGGAACGGGGTAAGGACAGGAGAGGAGCATGACAGGAGACGGGGTATGACAGGAGACGGGGCATGACAGGAGACGGGGGAAGACAGGAGACGGGGAATGACAGGAGACGGGGATATGACAGGAGAAGGGCATGAAAAGAGACGGGGTATGACAGGAGACGAGGCATGACAGGAGACGAGGTATGAGAGGAGACGGGGTATCACAGGAGACGGGGCATGACAACAGACGGGGTATGACAGACGGGTATACCAGACGGGGTATGACAGACGGGGTATAACAGACAGGGTATGACAGACGGGGCAACAGACGGGTGCGACAGGAGACGGGGAATGACAGTAGACGGGGCATGACAAGAGACGGGGTATGACAGACTGGGTATGACAGGAGAGGGGCATGGCAGGGGATGGGGTAATGACAGGAGACGGGCCATGACAGGAGACGGGGTATGACAGGAGACGGGGTATGACAAGAGACGGGGCATAACAGACGAGGAATGACAGGAGACGGAGTATGACAGACGGGGAGAAGACAGGAGAGAATGACAGGAGACGAGGCAAGACAGGAGACGAGGCATGACAGGAGACGGGGTATCACAGGAGACGGGGCATGACAAGAGACGGGGTATGACAGACTGTATGACAGGAGACGTAAGGCGAGGAATGGGTATGACAGACGAGCATGACGAGAGACGGGGGATGACAGGAGACGGGGCATGACATGAGACGGGGTGACAGACGGGGTATGACGGAGACGGGCATGACAGGAGACGAAGGGGGGCATGACAGGAGACAGGGCATGTTGACAGGACAGGCATATGACAGGAGACAGGGAATGACAGATGAGACATGACAGGAGACAGGGTATGACATAGAGACAGGGTATAGTGACAGGAGACGAGGCAAGAAAGACGGGAGATGGAGCCATGAAACAGAAGACAGACAAGACGAGACGAAGGGAATGACAGGAACGAGGTATGACAGGGGAGACGGGGTATGACAGAAGACAGGGGTATGAAGAGGAGACCCAGGGTATGATGAGCAGGGCATGACAGGAGGGGGGCATGACAGGAGACAGGGCATGACAGGGGAGACAGGACATGACAAGAGACAGGGAGTATGACAGGAGACAGGGCATGACAGAAACGAGGGAATGACAGAAGGGCATGACAGGGGAGCAGGGAGTATGACAGGAGACAGGGGGGGAGCCCCATGACAGACGGGGGCATGACAGGAGACAGTGCATGACAGGAGACAGGGTATGACATGAGACAGGGCATGACAGACTGAGGGCAAGACAGGAGACAGGGCATGACAGGAGACGGAGAATGACAGGGAGACAGGGCATGACAGAAGAACCAGACAAAGACAGACCAGGAATAACAGGAGACAGAATTATGACGAAGACAGAAGTTATGACAGGGAACCCAGGGGTACCTTGACAGACCCAGGGCATGACAGGAGGGGGAGCATGACAGGGGGACAGGTACTTGACAGGGAGACAGGGCATGAAGAAACAGGGGCAAGCAGAAGGGAGCATGAAGCCAGGGAGACCCAGGGGTACCCGGCAGACAGGGCATGACAGGAGACAGGGCAAGACAGGGACAGAACCCAAGACAGATAGGAATGGCAGGGAGACAGGTATGACAGGAGACAGGTGATATGACAGGAAGACGATGATATGACAGAACTGGTGTAATAGGAGAATTATGACAGGGGGCAGAACCTTGACAGGAGACAGGTATGAGCAAGGGAGACAGAGTATGTAGACAGGCATGACCAGAGACGGGGGCACTGACAGGTGACAGGGCACCGACAGAGGTGTATTACCTGCAAAAAATGCGTGGGGAATTAGAAGGGCTGAGAGGCGTCAGGGAGAGGACATCCTCTCTCTCGTTAATAAGAACAGGCTGGGAGCATCCTTGTCCCGACGGACGGCTGGCAGCAGGGAGGACACCCTCACCCGCTGGGATTGGAGGTGAAGGCAGCAGGAGGAGGAAAAGGAGGTGGTGAGGGAGCAGGAGAGGTGGAGTGAGGGCAGGAGGTGGAGTGAGGCAGGAGAGGTGGAGTGAGGGCAGGGGAGAGGTGAGTGAGGAAGAATTAGAGTGAGGAGGAGAGGTTGGCAAGGAATGTATGGTTTGCACTCAAGTACTAGACTTTCTGCAGCGTCTTGTTCATAACACCCTAGAGAGAAACTGTAGCCGGAAGACTAACTGTATGTTGCTTAAAGGCACCGACCGATCTCGCTAGTACTTGTTAATTTAAAGTGACAGCTAGTACTGGGTTGCGAATCTAGGGATGTGATGTGCTTTTATAGGTGTTTGTCGCTAAAATCCTCCTATGGGAGATAAAACCACCACCACCTGTATGCCTTTTACTAACAAAAGCCTAATTAAAATTTAATCAACTCTTTTTCTTTCTTCTTTTTATTAGGTTTTAAAAGAAACTGCTTTCTTTCTTTTTCTGACCGCCAACACGAATATCATCCATCGTGTGAGTTGCTTCCCAAATGTAACTAATTGGGATCGCTTGGAAGGGAGGCAGAGCATCAGAGTCAAATTACCGACCGATTAGTTGACGCGTCAGTGGTGAAATTCTTAGATAATTTAGCAAATATAACCGATCGCATTTAGAAAAACAAATTAATACATTTCTCAACATGGTTTCTAAAAGGAAAATCTTGTCTAACAAATCTACTTACGTTTTTAGGAAAGTCTTCGAGGTAGTAGATAATGACTAAAATTACGATGTTATTTACTTAGACTTTAATAGAAACATTTGACAGATACCGCATCCAAGAAGCTTCTAGAAAATTCAGCTCTATGGTACTCGAGGAAAGTTTTAAATTGGACCGTCATGGCTCCACCATTGAGCAAGAGAGGTCAGCAGAGATGGTGTTGAAATGTAGATGGAACAATAGCAATTAGATTCCCCAGGATGGTGCCTGGGCCCACTCTTCATAATCTAGATGCTGGATCAGCAGTGACTTCAACAAGGACTGCGGATGACACCAAATGAGACGACAGATTGAATTTCAGGATGGGATGCAACACAGGAGATTAAAATAAACTGGGAATTGAGGCCAAGAAAAATGCCAAATGAAATTCAACACCAGCAAGTGCAGCTGGAAAAACAAATAGTAAACGTATGCAACTTTAACAACTTGTCAGACTAGAAGTCGACTTGTAAAGAAGAGACCTGAGTGCTCCGTAAAGCCAGGACCTTCGGCCTAGAAAACAGTGCGTTAATGTTCAGCGCAAACAGAGTATTAGGTTTTATGGATTTTTTAAGATTGAGGCCTAGTTTATTAGACACCCTTATGCAAGGTGGAAGCGCAAGCGTTTACTTACAGTGCCCATCTGGGAAGCATGCGGAGTTCATGCTTGCATCATGCATTAAGGGGTAAATGCCTGGGGTCATGGGTTTTTATCCAGCAAGTTACATAAAGTGACAGAATAATGAATGTGGAAATTTCAGTACATTTATCTATTTATAACCATGTGTTCTCCCAGAAGTGTAAAAATAATAAGGTACAGAGGTCATATTACAATTATATTTTTGCACTAGTCCATACCTCGATTATTCAGTTCTTATTATAGAATGGATATCAATTCACTGGAGTTAGTCCAGCGAACAAGACGAGGTAATCCGGGACAGAGCCTTCCATATCAAAGATAGATTAAAAGAAATAAACTTGCATTCCCTAGAAAGACGAAGTGCAGGGGAACTATGATAGGAATTATTTAAGTGGGTGAGAATCAATAAGGAGATATAGAGAAAGTTCTTATAATATGTCGAGCAGGATGGGACTCGTAACAACAGACTTAAGTTGAATAAGTTTCAGTTTAGGAGGAGATAGGAAAAGAAACTGGCTCTAAATAGAATTGGTGGACAGAGTGGAACAAAGCAACTGTGGCAAGTGCTGGGGATAACAAATTTTTTAAAGGGCTAGATAGATTCATGGACAGTAGAGGTGGTTGTAACTCCCGACAGGAGCTGCCATGCACGGGCCCAACAAAGCCTATTACAGACTCCTTATTTTCTTATATTCTTATCACGAAGGTCACCTGTACTGTATAATGGGTGGAGTGAATCCGGCCGACTCCTCTTCGCATCTTACGGGAGAGAGTGTGAAAAGAAGATAAGCATATAGAAGATAGATAACAACAGACAACGCTGGGTTTGGGCGACCGATGCTTGCAGTACACCAGTGTCATACGTTACGCTCAGTAAATCAAGCAGTTCTCAGGTGGAGCGAGAGACTCCACAGGGTGATGTAAGTCAGTGACACTTGTGACTAATATTTGAATGGGTTCAGAGTCCAGGACTCTCTGCGTCGACTTCAGCGAGGACCGAAAGTGACAACTTTCTAATACTTGTTTAAATTGTGGACACTTTTTGGGTTTAGTCATTTTACTCATTTTGGTTAAATAGTACTTTTATGAAATCACCACATAACCTCTACAAAAACCATATATGATTGCTTATCAGACCAAAGCAGCGAAGAACAACATAACAGTAACTAGATGAGCAGTTGTACACACGTAAGTTGATCCACCTACAGTAGTGTGAGACTAATGCAGCCCAACAAGGTCACAGTGGGAGGAGTTCTCGCCACCATGTGATGGGAGACCAGGCGACATGATCTTGCTAATTCAAGAGCTGCACTCCCAGGCCAGTACGCCGACACCTGACCAAACACACCTGTGGAGCCACACAGAATAGTAATAATTAAACATTACAGACCGTCATGCGATGGCGGCATGACCTGTGACCCACCAAGCATCTACTCTGTCATTCAGAATCGAATATGACGATCATCAACTATGATACAGTGATATGAGTTAATATGGATGTCACTATGAATTAGTGAGTTTGAGGAGGTGGCTAAAAGAGGCCAAATACAGGACCGGCGAATCGTTCACAGATGTTGCATGTGGAGGCTACATCAATTGCAGAGTGTGCTTACGTCTTCAGTGTTGGCGCTTGTCTGCCTTAGTTTGCAGTCAGGCTAACTCGAAAATATTGACACCCTCCCGTGTGGTGGTCCTCCAAAGCGTTACGGTGTGGGTAATCGTCTCCGAGTGAGGTCAGTTAAGCTACTAGGTTTGTCTTAAGACTATCCTTATACCTTTTCAGTTATCCGCAGGAGTTACGTGTACATTCGGTAGGTGACTGTAAGTAGCTGCTTTAACTTGATCCTGGCTCGTCCATGCAGGTAACATGACCAGTCCAATGTAATTTGTTCGCCGGATAATGGTAGCCTCGATATGCTCCTACAGCTGGTGTCAGTGAGAATACTGTATTTGTTCTCATGTCTTCTAACAAACTCGGAGGATGGAACGTAGACTACGTTGGTGAAAGGTTCAAAACATGATTACTCCTGTATATAACGCTATCTCGCTGCCATATACCAGGGTGGAGGACACTGCCGATATGTATAATTTTTGTAGATACTCAGCTTTCCTACAGCTGAGCCACAGTTTCAGGTCTACTTAAAAGCACCTGATCAAACAAACCTGTCTAGACACTCTAGATTTGTGTGACAATTAGGAAGCTTGACATATCGGCAGGGCTTACTCAATAAAAAAGAGCCCTATAAGCTCCTTCAAGAGTCAAACAGAGGGAGACCCCCAGCTAGACCCAGGGAGCCAGTCAGGTCACTCGGTCTCAAATCGAGGTCAGGAGAACTTCCTTTCCCAGCATGAGTCGAGTCCCAGCTGGCAGTATCCAGGAGACAGGAGTCAGCGCCCGCCAGCCACTCGCCCATTAGGCTGGGCACAGTCAGAATCCCCGGCTGCTGGGCCTCCTTAGACCACATAAGGTCATGTCAGAGCGATCCATAAGAGTGGAGTTACTTACTATTTTAGCATCCCGAGGAGTCATTATTAGTAGCGTCAATATAATGATCTACATTAATAAATCCGCACCATTCAGCCAACTAATAACCCCAGCGTTACTTAGAAATGTTGTTTAGCAGATTTCCCCTAAGAATATAATACCAAGTCAAATAAGTATTCGGAGACGCTACCAACTTCCCTTTACAATCCTCCACCTATAAGTTCTACCTATACCTTCTAAGTGATTCCTCATTACACCGCCATTAACACCATCACCAAGTAATGCCACCAGAATCATCTGCTTGCCAACACCATCATTACCTCCCACCACGATCTTCCGCTCAACACCAGCCAACAGCTAGGAATATCCACTGACCCTAGACCATGATGATATTAGTTAAGGATAAGGATAAACATTCCATGATACTGTTTGCGGTATATATACAAAGAGAGATGAAACGGGATGTCAGCGCTATCACTACGGAACACTACGCTCCTCCTCGCAAGGTTCCGTGTGGACGTGGAGTGTCGAGCGGCGTGGCGTCTCTGGTTCGTTTACTCGATACGTTAACCCGACGTGTCAATAGTAGATCCTCGCCCGTGGTTACGACGTTTGTGATGATTTCCGACGGCTTCTTGCTGGTGATGTTGGTAGCACAATCCTTCGCCCATCGCCGCCACAACAACAACAAAAACACATGACGTCCACAGCAGGTGAAACATAGAGTGGTATCAACACCCACTGCAGGTAACAGTGAAGTCACCACCACAAAGGTAACAGTGAAGTCTACCCACTGCACACAAAGGTAACAGTGAAGTCACCACCCACTGCACCAAGGTAACAGTGAAGTCTACCCACTGCACGCAGAAAGTAACAGTGAAAGTCAACACCACTGCACACCAAAGTAACAGTGAAGTCACCACATGAGAAGCGCAGTGAAGTCAGCTCCCACTCACTGTGAAAAGTAACAGTAAAGTCTACCACACACACACCAAAGTAACAATTAAATCACCGCAAGGTAACAGTGGAAGTCACACCACTAAACGAAGTAACAGTGTGAAGTCACCCACGCAGTAACCAGTAGTGCCAACCACTGCACGCAAAGTAACAGTAAAAGTCTACCTACAGGTAACAGTAAATCACCTACTGCACAAAATAACAGTGATGTCTACACCCACATCAAGGTAATGGCATATACCACAATGAAGTACTCACCAATGTCAGGGAATTAATCATGATAAATGAAGTCCCAGAATCAACCACGGATAATAACACAGCAGAATCAACCACGAATTAATAACACAGCAGAATCAATAGCGATAATAACACAGCAGGTCAACCACGGATAATAACACAATAACAGGATCAACCGGATAATAACACAATAAGCAAGGATCAACCACGGATAATAACACAATAACGGAATCAACCTACGGATAATCACACAATGCCGGGAATCAACCACGGATAATCACACAATGCCGGAATCAACCACGGATAATCACACAATAAACGGAATCAACCACGGATAATCACGTGCCGGAATCAACCACGGTAAATGACACAGACACGACAACAGGACAATCACCTACAACAATAGAGGACATCACTTCAACAGAGTCCTCCGTCACCAACAAAGTAAAGACAATCTGCCCAGAAAGTAAACAATCAAATAGGCCTCAACCCAAATAGACCTCAATCCAAATGAGCTCAACCAAATAGACCTCAGCCCAAATAGACCTCAACCCAAATAGGAACTCAATCCAAATAGACCTCTAACCCAAATAAGACTCAATCCAAATAGACCTCAACCAAATAAGACTCAACCCAAATAGACCTCAACCCAAATAGACCTCTAGCAAAATAAGACTCAATCAAGTAGATCTCAGCAAATGAACTCAATCCAAATAGACCTCACAACCCAAATAAGACTCAATCCAAATAGATCTCAACCCAAATAGACTCAATCCAAATGAGCCTCAGCAAATAGGACGATCTTAGTAGAAATAATAATAAGAGGTATTAGTATTGGAAGCATGAAATAAGGAAAGTTTGGTAGCGTGGCCTAGAAACAGTGCGTTAATGTTTAGAAGGCAAGGCAAACAAGTATTAGGTTTTATATCAAGTGGCAAGTAATAAAAGAGTGCAGAAGTCATATTGCAACTATATCTTGCGCCTAGATCCAGCCACACCTTGATTAACTGTTCAGTTCTGGTGCTAATATAGATGGGATATAAATTCACTGGAGTCAGTGCAGCTGGCGAAGAATAAACTTAGTGGTTCCGTGACTTAAAAGCTTCCATATCAAGATAGGTTAAAAGAAACTAAACATTCCCTAGAAAGACGAAAGTGCGGGAGATATGATAAATATTTAAGTGGGTGAAAGGAATCAATAAAGGAGATATAGATGAAGTTCTTAAAATATCCGAGCAGGATAGGACTCAGAACAACAGTTTAAGTTGGATACGTTTGGGTTTGGAGGAGATGGGGAAGGAAATGTGGTTCTAAATAGAGATTGGTAGACGAGTGAAACAAAGCTTAACAACTTTGTAATTAAGTGCTGGAACGCTGGAAGAATTTTAAAGAGGCTGAATAGATTCATGGATGATGGAAGTGAAAGTTGTAACTCTGAACAGGAACTTCATGCACAGACCAACCGACCAGTGCAGACTCCTTATTTTCTTATGTTATATATATTCTTTAGAGAATTTTCTAAGCACCAACTCTAAGTAAAACTATTTAGTAATTAACTCAATGGTATGGACACATTCATAGATAAATTATATTTACGTTACTGAACAATGACTCTCGGACACAAACATGAAATGGATACACTTCCTGTAAATGTAACTCACCTAGAGTCGCTCGAGCAATGGCTGCACCTGTGACCTGAGGAGTCCAGCTGGGATATAACTCTGCAAGTGTTTCTGGACTCTGTTTCCTGTGGGAGACTCTGCGCTGGGGGAGAGTCTCCTCTCGACCTCGGCAAGTGACAAAGCGTGACTCCTGTCTTCTTCTGAGTTCTGTCTCTACTTGTCTGTTATAATAATAATGGTCTGTGGTAGGAGCTGGGCTCTTTATATTGACGAGAACAAGTCGGTAGATGACCTCCCCTAATTACTAAGCTGGGTGGAGTCTGGACAGCTGTGTATGTCCCAGGTGCGTGTCATGTCCTATCGTGGAGACATGGTCAGTAATGCTTCCTAATTATTACTAGGTGTGTCTGATAGGTGTAACTTCTTGAGTAACAGAGTCATAACATAAGGTGCCTCAAGGTACCTTGTGGCCGTGACTTCCTCTGGGTCAGTCTTACTCTCACTGCTTGGAAGGATGTCAGCCTACATAAAGTGACCCACGTGGGCATCTACTTACTGTTATATGTGTTGTTTTCTGTGGGCTGTAAGCTATGGTCTGACAGCAGTAATCATTACACAAACCCAAATAGGACTCAACCCAAATAGGCCTCAACCCAAAGGACTCAACCCAAATAGGCCTCAGCAAATAGCCTTCAACAAATAGACCCTCAGCAAATAAACTTCAACCCAAATAAGTCACCAAGCCATTGATCTCAACCCAAATAGGCTTCAATCCAAATGAGCCTCAACCCAAAATCAGCAAATGAAGCTAGCAAATAGACCTCAGTTAC